>NW_011494602.1:490302-497509 GCF_000754665.1 Bison bison bison | reverse complement strand
TGGTATTCCCATCTCTTGAAGAATTTTCCACAGTTTATTGTGATCCACACAGTCAAAGGCTGTGGCATACTCAATAAAGCAGAAATAGATGTTTTTCTGGAACTCTCTTGCTTTTTCTATGATCCAGTGGATGTTGGCAATTTGATCTCTGGTTCCTCTGCCTTTTCTAAAACCAGCTTGAACATCAGGAAGTTCACTGTTCACATATTGCTGAAGCCTGGTTTGGAGAATTTTGAGCATTACTTTATTAGCGTGTGAGATGAGTGCAATTGTGCGGTAGTTTGAGCATTCTTTGGCATTGCGTTTCTTTGGGATTGGAATGAAAACTGACCTTTTCCAGTCCTGTGGCCACTGCTGAGTTTTCCAAATTTGCTGGCATATTGAGTGCAGCACTTTCACAGCATCATCTTTCAGGATTTGGAATAGTTCAACTGGAATTCCATCACCTCCACTAGCTTTGTTCGTAGTGATGCTTTCTAAGGCCCACTTGACTTCACATTCCAGGATGTCTGGCTCCCAATTTTAATTTTTAAAAATATAGAAACAGAGACATATGAATATTGTGTCTCTTGCCCCCTCAAAAAAATTTTAGCAACTTAAACAACAGGAATTAGAACCATAGTCTCTCCCAGTCTCTGTTTATGTTATCAAGAACACTTAGCAAATCATTAAATGGAAGAATCACAGATAATTCCAAAGTTTTGAGACTGAATTACTGGAGGAATCATAGTTCACTGTCAGTAGAAGGCTTTTCATTTTAATTCTGATAATAAAATTCTTGTGATGAAATATAATATCTTTACTAGTAGAGGCATTTCTCCCTTAAGTAACTAGATGTATATTACATTATTCAGGGCAGGTTAAGTTAGGTTGCAGCAATAAATATCTCTAAAACCTCAGCATCTTAACACATCAAATATTTATCTCTTGCTTTCAAATTCTGTACTTGCTGGGTACAGGTGACTCTCAAGGGCAGCAATCCTATACCCACAGGTGTTAACTCAGCATTCCAGGGTCTTTATCCTAACAATTAAATGCTGCTATCCAGAAATGACACACATTATTTCACTTCAATTTCTCCGGCTAAAGCAAGTCACATGGTAATGTCAGCTCCTGGAAAAATAGATGCTGGTGAACAGTCATAATGCTAGCAACAATAACAGGTACAATAAAATTTAAAAGAAGGCAGAGATGAATGTATCCCAAATGAGGAATATCTCATATATAACAGAGTTTGTTTCAGTGATTTTTTGGGGCCAAAAGTCTTGTGGAGTTTTTATGCAATCCCTCAAGGGATTCTAGTCCACAAAAATGTAAATAATCAGGAAAGCTGTGTTTTTTTACATCTCCATATGGTATGTAGCTCAAAGGGAAATACTGTAAAGGAAAAATGAATTCCAGATCAAGAGTAGGATACATTTTATGACAACATTATCCCAAGTGAACAACCATAAATTTAAAAAACCTCCATTTTAACAAAATAAAATTCTAATTTACCTATGAAATGGAAGCATAAAAATTTACTGATTTTTCTAACTCTGATACCTAGGTAAATATGTGTCTTTGTTAGAATGTTGGTGTTTGCAAGTTAATTTCCTGAAGAATTTTTAAAGGGACCCCTTAAACAGTCAGGAGTATTATGCCTACACCAGCTCCATTATGTCTGAGGTATAAACTCACTTAGAGACGATTTTGGGAAAAAAATAAATTAGAATTTTTTTAAAAAAAAGATATGAATATTAAATTCTCAACCCCAAATACCGGTTGACTTTCCACAGCAGCAAAATAAACAATGGAAACTTGAAAAATTATGCTGATCAGCAAGTCATTTGTTGCTATGATGTCAAAAGTCTACATGTTCTATATATTTTAGAAAGTTAAGGGAATGTAGTAGTACATTCAAATTTTTTATTTTGATTTCTCAAAGATGTTGGAAACCATAATGTCAACATGAAAAATGTTGCCTGGTTATTTATACTAACTCTATATGAAACTGACATTTGTGAATTTCATGCCCTAATGTTGGTTCTCTGGGAGCCTCTGTAAGGAGCAATGAAGTGGTCCTTCCCAGATCCCATTTGTCTGTGAGCACTGCTCTTCTCCAAGCAGAGAATGGCATGGTTTTATGTGTTGCAACCTCACTGGCTTACAAAACGGCAGAGGAAGGACACTCCTGTGTACCTGTGAGCGTGTTTCTCTGGAGTGGAAGTTCTTAGGTGCAGGTGTTGCGAATATACAACTGGATTGCAAATGCCAGTTTATTTTCCAAACCTGTGTCCCTTGCATTGGTAGGTGGATTCTTAACCACTGGACCACCAGGGAAGTCCCACCTGAAGGTTTCTAAGAATCACTACTGAAGAAGCAAGAGGGTCTCCCCTTACATGATGACAGGATCCAACACAGTCCTCTAATCCTAAAATAAGATGTGGCAGTCTTGGCCACAGCTCTCTCCTGTCAGCTCCGTGTTGATAGCCACTGCCCCTCTCCTGGCAGACTTCATCCAAGGGCTGCAGTCCAAGCCTTCAATTGACATCTTAAGTGCTAAACTGCAGCCAGTTTCCATGGAGCTTTGAAGGAGGCAGTTCCTCTTCTGGAAGGCCAGTCTTCAGGGGACCTGTTGTTGGACAAATTAACTCTTCCCTTGCATTCTGCATCCCTTGCTTTCCGGAATAACTTTGTTATTAATTTCTAACTTAATTATGTTGAAGTTATAGTATGTAGTATTAAGATTATAAATCTTGGAAAGTTAAAAGATTTTCTTTCTGGTCTGCTGCCTCTGCTGCTAAGTCGCTTCAGTCATGTCCGACTATGTGCGACCCCACAGACGGCAGCCCACAGGCTCCTCCGTCCCTGGGATTCTCCAGGCAAGAATACTGGAGTGGGTTCCATTTCCTTCTCCAATACATGCATGCATGCTAAGTCGCCTCAGTTGTGTCCAACTCTGTGTGACCAGGCTCCCCCATCCATAGGATTCTCCGGGCAAGAATACTGGAGTGGGCTGCCATTTCCTTCTCCTAGTGTAACATTAATCTTCATAAATTTTCTATGCATTGACAGGAACAATATTTTAAATGTGTCTGTTATGTCAAACTTGTTAGTTACATTGTTCAAAACATCTATAGTCTTATTTTTGTTTGATTAACCCATCAATCACTTAGAGAGACAGGTATATTGAAATCTTCTAACATACATATGAATTTTTTAGCTTCCCTTCAAGGCTATATGCTGTCACTCTGCTTATTTAACTTATATGCAGAATACATCATGAGAAACTTTGGGCTGGATGAAACACAAACTGGAACCAAGATTTACGGGAGAAATAGCAATAACCTCAGATATGCAGATGATACCACCCTTATGGCAGAAAGTGAAGAACTAAAGAGCCTCTTGATGAAAGTGAAAGAAGAAAGAGAAAAAGCTGGTTTAAAACTCAACATTCAGAAAACTAAGATCATGGTATCCAATCCCATCACTTCATGGCAAATAGATGGGGAAACAATCGAAACAGTGCCATACTTTATTTTCTTGGGCTCCAAAATCACTGCAGATGGTGACTGTAGCCATGAAATTTAAAGACTCTTGCTCCAAAAAAAAATAAAATAAAATAAAGACTCTTGCTCCTTTGAAGAAAAGCTATGATCAACATAGACAGCATACTAAAAAGCAAAGATGTTACCTTGCCAACAAAGGTCCATTTAGTCAAAGCTAGGGTTTTTCCAATAGTCATGTATGGATGTGAGAGTTGGATCATAAAGAAAGCTGAGCACCAAAGAATTGATGCTTTTGAACTATGGTGTTGGAGAAGACTCTTGAGAGTCCCTTGGACTGCAAGGAGATCAAACCAGTCAGTCCTAAAGGAAATCAATCCTGAATGTTCATTGGAGGGACTGATGCTGAAGATGAAGCTCCAATACTTTGGCCACCTGATGTGAAGAACCAATTCATTAGAAAAGACCCTGATGCTGGGAAAGGCAGTGGGAGAAGGGAAAGACAGAGGATGAGATGGTTGGATGGCATCACTGTCTCAATGGACATTAGTTTGAGCAAGCTCCCAGAGATGGTGAAGGATAGGGAAGCCTGGTGTGCTGCAGACCATGGAGTTGAAGAGTTGGAAACAACTGAGAGACAGAACAATGACAAATGTAGTTTTATACATTCTTAGTTTATTTATTTAAGGTCTACTTTGCAGGATGCATACATATTTATAACATATTTTTCAGATGAATAAAAACTTTATTGTTATGTAAATGATCCTCTTTCCCTCTTATATTGTTTTCTGCTCTAACTTGATTTTATTTTGTATTATTTCACTCCTAAAAACTTTCTTTTAATTAATATATGACAAGCATTTGTTCTATACCTTTAATTTTCAACTTTCCTGTTGCCTCTGTCTTTGAAAAGCATTCACTTTTTTTTTTTTTAATTGGAACCGAAAAAAAATCATTGAATTTCAGTAGGGAGTTTAGTTCTTTACTGTATGGATGATGAGTGTTGATACATTTATTTTTGTTTTTCTCAGCTTATTTTCTACCCACCTGTTATTGTTTGTGTGTTGGTTTTCCCTGTCTCTATGCCACTTCAACTGAGGTTTATTTTCCCTGAATATCTTACTAGCTTGAAAGTTCTGCATTCAATTGCCACTTTTTAGGGACTCCTATGGAAATTTTAACATGCATTATTAGCTTAAGACATTTAAAGATGATCTGTATCTTCAGTCTTCTCTACGTAAGAGATGAACTTCAGTCTTCTCTACATAAGAGATTTAATAGGAGTGCTCCAGTCACTCCTATTAAATAAGATTTGGTTATTGTCCAGAATTCAGGTCTATCTTGATTGCTTTAACCTTCTAAATTAGATATCATTATTGTTTCGTTTAATCAATATTTTTTAGGTTTAACAGCATATTCATTTTAGTTTTGATTTCTTTCATTTCATTCAGGCATACCTTCTGGAATTATTTTCTTTCTACCTGAATAAATTCCTGATGCTCTCCCTTTGTGAGGTCTACCACTTGTGAAAGCTCTCAGTGTTTGTCTGAAAACATTTTTATTTCCCCTTGCTCTTGCTCAAGGTATACATTTACAAACTGACAGGTATTTCCAACACCTGCACTTTATCAATCTTATTCCCCGATTCCTGCCTCCCAGTGTTGCTTCCAGAAGCCTGCTGTTACTCTCATAGCTACTCCTTTGTACATGCTATTTGTCTTCTTTTTGAAATAACTGATTGTGAGAGCCTCGGTGTACTCTGAGTTCACTATCATATATCGAGATGAGCTTCCTTTAAATTATTTTTCATGGGCTTCACTGGGACCTTTTAATCTGAGGACTGGTGTCTTTGACTTATTCTGGAGATATCTTGGGCATCACATTTAAGAACACTCCTTTTAGGACTTTCCTGGTGGTTCAGAGGTGAGGACTCTGAGTTTCCACTGCAGAGGGCACAGGTTCAATCCCTGGTCAGAAACTAAGACCCTGCAAGCCTTGTGGTAAGGCCAGAACAAACCACTCTCTTTCCCCACTTCTTCTTTTCTTTTTGTCTCTGTGTAGACATATGTGCATCTGAAGTGCTTTTTCATATTTTCATTCCTTCTTCTCTATACACTGAATTCTGAGTAGTTTCTTCAGATCCTTTTTCCAGATCACTATCTACTCTTCAGTTGTATCGAATCTGCTACTCTTAAAATCATCCATTGCACAGCAAATCCATATCTGAAACTCTGTGCCTTGGGAATACACAAGTCCAAATAGTTTTTGCTTAAAGGATACTCCTTGTAACTTTATTTGAAACAGGAAAAAGGAAACTAAATATCTCTTGGTAGGAAATTGTTCAATAAATTACACACATCTCTTCCATCAAATTAACATGAAAAGCTTTTTCACAGCAAAGGAAACCATCAACAAACAAAAAGACAACCTACTGAATGGGAGAAAATATTTGCAAATGATAAAAATATATGAATAGTTTATGCAACTCAACATCATAACCCCAAACAACTTGATTTTAAAATAGGCAGAAAAAATAAATAAATATTTTTACAAAGAAGAAATGCAGATGGCCAACGAACACATGAAAAGATGCTCAACATCACTAATTATAAATAAATGCAAATCAAAACCAAAATGAGATATCACCTCACACCTATCACAATGGCTATCATCAAAAGAAAAAAAAAAAGACAAGTAATAAATGTTGCTAAAGATGGGGAGGAAAGGGAATCCTCATACACTATTGTGAGAATGTAACTTGGTGCAGCCACTGTGGAAAACAGTACAGAGCTTTCTCAAAAAACTAAAAATAGAACTATTATTAATACATGCTGTGCTGTGCTTAGTTGCTCAGTCGTGTGGCCACAGGACTGGAAAAGGTCAGTTTTCATTCCAATCCCAAAGAAAGGCAATGCCAAAGAATGCTCAAACTACCGCACAATTGCACTCATCTCATACGCTAGTAAAGTAATGCTCAAAATTCTCCAAACCAGGCTTCAGCAATATGTGAACAGTGAACTTCCTGATGTTCAAGCTGGTTGTAGAAAAGGCAGAGGAATCAGAGACCAAATTGCCAAGATCCACTGGATCATAGAAAAAGCAAGAGAGTTCCAGAAAAACATCTTTTTCTGCTTTATTGACTGTGCTAAAGCCTTTGACTGTGTGGATCACAATAAACTGTGGAAAATTCTGAAAGAGATGGGAATACCAGACCACCTGATCTGCCTCTTGAGAAATTTGTATGCAGGTCAGGAAGCAACAGTTAGAACTGGACATGGAACAACAGACTGGTTCCAAATAGGAAAAGGAGTTCATCAAGGCTGTATATTGTCACCCTGTTTATTTAACTTATATGCAGAGTACATCATGAGAAACGCTGGACTGGAAGAAACACAAACTAGAATCAAGATTCCCGGGAGAAATATCAATAACCTCAGATATGCAGATGACACCACCCTTATGGCAGAAAGTGAAGAGGAACTAAAAAGCCTCTTGATGAAAGTGAAAGAGGAGAGTGAAAAAGTTGGCTTAAAACTCAACATTCAGAAAACGAAGATCATGGCATCTGGTCCCACCACTTCATGGGAAATAGATGGGGAAACAGTGGAAACAGTGTCAGACTTTATTTTTCTGGGCTCCAAAATCACTACAGATGGTGATTGCAGCCATGAAATTAAAAGACACTTACTCCTTGGAAGGAAAATTATGACCCACCTAGA
>NW_011494602.1:488329-490039 GCF_000754665.1 Bison bison bison | reverse complement strand
ATGGGATTTTTTTTTTTTTTTTTTTTTTTTTTAGAGTTGATTAGATCTTATTTTAATTTATTTTATTTCTTTTATTTTATTTTATTTTTAAACTTTACATAATTGTATTAGTTTTGCCAAATATCAAAATGAATCTGCCACAGGTATACATGTGTTCCCCATCCTGAACCCTCCTCCCTCCTCCCTCCCCATACCATCCCTCTGGGTCGTCCCAGTGCACTAGCCCCAAGCATCCAGTATCGTGCATCGAACCTGGACTGGCAACTCGGTTCTTACATGATATTTTACATGTTTCAATGCCATTCTCCCAAATCTTCCCACCCTCTCCCTCTCCCACAGAGTCCATAAGACTGTTCTATACATCAGTGTCTCTTTTGCTGTCTCGTACACAGGGTTATTGTTACCATCTTTCTAAATTCCATATATATGCGTTAGTATACTGTATTGATGTTTTTCTTTCTGGCTTACTTCACTCTGTATAATAGGCTCCAGTTTCATCCACCTCATTAGAACTGATTCAAATGTATTCTTTTTAATGGCTGAGTAATACTCCATTGTGTATATGTACCACAGCTTTCTTATCCATTCATCTGCTGATGGACATCTAGGTTGCTTCCATGTCCTGGCTATTATAAACAGTGCTGCAATGAACATTGGGGTACACGTGTCTCTTTCCCTTCTGGTTTCCTCAGTGTGTATGCCCAGCAGTGGGATTGCTGGATCGTAAGGTAGTTCTAGTTCCAGTTTTTTAAGGAATCTCCACACTGTTCTCCATAGTGGCTGTACTAGTTTGCATTCCCACCAACAGTGTAAGAGGGTTCCCTTTTCTCCACACCCTCTCCAGCATTTATTATTTGTAGACTTTTGGATTGCAGCCATTCTGACTGGTTGTGAGATGGTACCTCATTGTGGTTTTGATTTGCATTTCTCTGGTAATGAGTGATGTTGAGCATCTTTTCATGTGTTTGTTAGCCATCTGTATGTCTTCTTTGGAGAAATGTCTATTTAGTTCTTTGGCCCATTTTTTGATTGGGTCGTTTATTTTTCTGGAGTTGAGCTGTAGGAGTTGCTTGTATATTTTTGAGATTAGTTGTTTTTCAGTTGCTTCATTTGCTATTATTTTCTCCCATTCTGAAGGCTGTCTTTTGACCTTGCTAATAGTTTCCTTTGATGTGCAGAAGCTTTTAAGGTTAATTAGGTCCCATTTGTTTATTTTTGCTTTTATTTCCAATATTCTGGGAGGTGGGTCATAGAGGATCCTGCTGTGATGTATGTCAGAAAGTGTTTTGCCTATGTTCTCCTCTAGGAGTTTTATTGTTTCTGGTCTCACGTTTAGATCTTTAATCCATTTTGAGTTTATTTTTGTGTATGGTGTTAGAAAGTGTTCTAGTTTCATTCTTTTACAAGTGGTTGACCAGTTTTCCCAGCACCACTTGTTAAAGAGATTGTCTTTAATCCATTGTATATTCTTGCCTCCTTTGTCAAAGATAAGGTGTCCATATGTGCGTGGATTTATCTCTGGGCTTTCTATTTTTTCCATTGATCTATATTTCTGTCTTTGTGCCAGTACCATACTGTCTTGATAACTGTGGCTTTGTAGTAGAGCCTGAAGTCAGGTAGGTTGATTCCTCCAGTTCCATTCTTCTTTCTCAAGATCGCTATGGCTATTCGAGATTTTTTGTATTTCCATACAAATTGTGAAATTATTTG
>NW_011494602.1:477830-488229 GCF_000754665.1 Bison bison bison | reverse complement strand
CTAGCTCTGTGAAGAATACTGTTGGTAGCTTGATAGGGATTGCATTGAATCTATAAATTGCTTTGGGTAGTATACTCATTTTCACTATATTGATTCTTCCAATCCATGAACACGGTATATTTCTCCATCTATTAGTGTCCTCTTTGATTTCTTTCACTAGTGTTTTATAGTTTTCTATGTATAGGTCTTTAGTTTCTTTAGGTATATATATTCCTAAGTATTTTATTCTTTCCGTTGCAATGGTGAATGGAATTGTTTCCTTAATTTCTCTTTCTGTTTTCTCATTATTAGTGTATAGGAATGCAAGGGATTTCTGTGTGTTGATTTTATATCCTGCAACTTTACTATAGTCATTGATTAGTTCTAGTAATTTTCTGGTGGAGTCTTTAGGGTTTTCTATGTAGAGGATCATATGCACCCAACATGGGAGCACCACAGTATGTAAGACAAATGCTAACAAGTATGAAAGGAGAAATTAACAATAACACAATAATAGTGGGAGACTTTAATACCCCACTCACACCTATGGATAGATCAACTAAACAGAAAATTAACAAGGAAACACAAACTTAAATGATACAATAGACCAGTTAGACCTAATTGATATCTATAGGACATTTCATCCCAAAACAATGAATTTCACCTTTTTCTCAAGCGCACATGGAACCTTCTCCAGGATAGATCACATCGTGGGCCATAAAGCTAGCCTTGGTAAATTCAAAAAAATAGAAATCATTCCAAGCATCTTTTCTGACCACAATGCGGTAAGATTAGACCTCAATTACAAGGGAAAAACTATTAAAAATTCCAACATATGGAGGCTGAACAACATGCTGCTGAATAACCAACAAATCACAGAAGAAATCAAAAAAGAAATCAAAATTTGCATAGAAACAAATGAAAATGAAAACACAACAACCCAAAACCTGTGGGACACAGTAAAAGCAGTCCTAAGGGGAAAGTTCATAGCAATACAGGCACACCTCAAGAAACAAGAAAAAAGTCAAATAAATAACATAACTCTACACCTAAAGCAACTAGAAAAGGAAGAAATGAAGAGCCCCAGGGTTAGTAGAAGGAAAGAAATCTTAAAAATTAGAGCAGAAATAAATGCAAAAGAAACAAAAGAGACCATAGCAAAAATCAACAAAACCAAAAGCTGGTTCTTTGAAAGGATAAATAAAATTGACAAACCATTAGCCAGACTCATCAAGAAACAAAGGGAGAAAAATCAAATCAATAAAATTAGAAATGAAAATGGAGAGATCACAACAGACAACACAGAAATACAAAGGATCATAAGAGACTACTATCAACAATTATATGCCAATAAAATGGACAACGTGGAAGAAATGGACAAATTCTTAGAAAAGTACAACTTTCCCAAGCTGGACCAGGAAGAAATAGAAAACCTTAACAGACCCATCACAAGCATGGAAATTGAAACTGTAATCAAAAATCTTCCAGCAAACAAAAGCCCAGGTCCAGACGGCTTCACAGCTGAATTCTACCAAAAATTTAGAGAAGAGCTAACACCTATCCTGCTCAAACTCTTCCAGAAAATTGCAGAGGAAGGTAAACTTCCAAACTCATTCTATGAGGCCACCATCACCCTAATACCAAAACCTGACAAAGATCCCACAAAAAAAGAAAACTACAGGCCAATATCACTGAGGAACATAGATGCAAAAATCCTTAACAAAATTCTAGCAATCAGAATCCAACAACACATTAAAAAGATCATACACCATGACCAAGTGGGCTTTATCCCAGGCATGCAAGGATTCTTCAATATCCACAAATCAATCAATGTAATACACCACATTAACAAATTGAAAAATAAAAACCATATGATTATCTCAATAGATGCAGAGAAAGCCTTTGACAAAATTCAACATCCATTTATGATAAAAACTCTCCAGAAAGCAGGAATAGAAGGAACATACCTCATAATAAAAGCTATATATGACAAACCCACAGCAAACATTATCCTCAATGGTGAAAAATTGAAAGCATTTCCTTTAAAGTCAGGAACAAGACAAGGGTGCCCACTTTCACCATTACTATTCAACATAGTTTTGGAAGTTTTGGCCACAGCAATCAGAGCAGAAAAAGAAATAAAAGGAATCCAAATTGGAAAAGAAGAAGTAAAACTCTCACTATTTGCAGATGACATGGGAATTCTTAAGGCAAGAATACTGGAATGGGTTGCCCTGCCCTCCTGCAGGGGATCTTCACAGCCCAGGGATCAAACCCAGGTCTCCCGAATTGCAGGCAGATTCTTTACCATCTGAGCCACCAAGGAAGCATATGATCCAGTAATTCCACTCCTGTGTATATATCTGAAAGAACTAATACCACTAATTTGAAATGAGACATGTACCCCAATGCTGTTCACAACAGCATTATTTACAGTTGCTAAGATATGGAAGCAACGTAAGTATCCATCAACAGATGAAGGGATAAAGAAGATGTGGCATATATACACAATGGAATACTCCTCAGCCATAAAAAGAATGAAATTGTGTCATTTGCATCAGCATGTATGGACTTGGAGGGCATTATGCTCAGTGAAATAAGTCAGACAGGGAAAGACCAATATTGTATGATATCAGTTATATATAGAATTTTAAAAATACAACCAACTAGTGAATATAACAAAAATGAAGCAGAAGTACAGATACAGAGAACAAACTAGTGGTTACCAGTGGAGGGGTGGGCAATGTAGGAGTGGAGGAGTAGGGGATACAAACTACTGAGCGTAAGGTAGGCTCAAGGACATATTGTGCAACATGAGGTATATAGACAATATTTTGCAATATCTGTAAATGGAAAGTAATCTTTAAAAATATATTGTAAAATAAAATTTTTAAAATATAAATTATTATAAAATATAAATTACAAAATCACATAGCTATTTAAAATCAAGGGCTTTGCTTCATAAAGTCCATCTCGGACCAATGCTGATCTACATACAGTAGAAAAAAATAAGTTCCAGTGAGTATAAATGTGTGTGCGTAGAGAATGGTTTAAAAGTGACTATTCCAAAAACTAAATAAATAAATAAAAGTGACTATTCCAAAAACTAAATAAATAAATAAAAGTGACTATTCCAAATGGACATGTTTTAGTGTCAAATATACTCTGGATATTAAAGACTTGTATGAAAAAAATTAAATTACTTCATTAATAATCATGTTGATTGTGTGTTGGAATAATAAAACTTTGAAGATTATTTAAATTAATTTCACTTGTTTTCACTTTTTCTTGCCTAGTAGACATTTTAAAATTGCATATTATTTTAAAATGCTGTTGATTTTCTAATTAAAATTTTATTTAACAACTCTAGAATTATTATTCAATTCTTTCACTGTTAAGTACAATATTGATATTTCCTATTTCTTAGTTACACTTTTAATACTCCTTTATTTCTTAAATATGTGCATCATAATTATTTCATATTCATTATCTGGTAATTCCAATATTGACTGTCATTATAGGTGTAATTCTAAAATGTGTTGTTTCTGTTGACTCTCTCCAACGGTGGCTCATTTTACTCTTGTACTTATGAGTTCTCAGAACTTAAGAATTCTGAGTTTAATTTACATTTCTTCAAGCAGATTTGCATTTACTTCTGTCAGGAATATGGAACCCTGCCACTCCAGCACAAGTTAAAACATCTGCACACCATATGAATTTGGGAGGGAAATCATATAGGCATTATGAGTTTTTTCACTTTTTGTTATAGTATATATGCACAGAAAGATGTACACATCTAAGTAAAGGCTCAATAAACTTTCATAAACTAAGCATATCTGTACAGTCAGCAAAACTATGAAAGTTAAAAAAAAAAAAAAGAAAACGAATATCACAAGTACTTAGAAGTAGATGCCCTCCACAGGTCCCTGCACTATAGAGTTTATAGTTTTGAATTCAGCAGATACCCTTAAGGTCTCCTGTATGGGTGTAGCCCTCCTTTCCTAGAGTTTGGTTCTGCTTCTTACTTGTCAGGATCCCAGGTTTTGTCTCTTGTCTCCCTGTGAGTGACCAGTTTAAACTTAGGCTTCAGGTATTTAGGGATGTGCAATAGACCCAGGAAAAACACTGTTCCTACTACTTTAATATTCTCCAGATTTGAACTTTTCTTTTCCTCTGATCTTAGTCCTTATTTTCCTAGAAGCTAAGAAATGTATAAGAGGGAGACAGGGACATAGAAAAATTGAGAAATGCTTATTTTAACATCTAAACCTGGAATAGAGAATTAGTTCAATAAACTACCATAAATGATAAAGATGCAAATTCTACAGCATAGAAATTGTGCTTAAATGTCCGTGATGTTGTTCAGTAGCTCAGTTGTGTCCAACTCTTTGTGACCCATTGGACTGTAGCACTCCAGGCCTCCCTGTCCCTCACTGTCTCCTGGAGTTTGCTCAGACTCATGTCCATTGAGTTAGTGATGCCATCCAGCCATCTCATCCTCTGTACCCCACTTCTCCAGCTGTCTTCAATCTTTCCCAGCATCAGGTTCTTTTCCATTGAGTTAGCTCTTAGCATCCCGTGGCCAAAGTATTGGAGCTTCAGCCTCAGCATCAGTCCCTCCAATGAATATTCAGAATTAATTTCCTTTAGGATTGACTGATTGGATGTCCTTGCAGTCAAAGGGACTCTCAAGAATCTTCTCCAACAACACACCTCAAAAGCATCAATTCTTCAGCACTCAGCTTTCTTTAGAGTCCAAACCTCACATCTGTACATGACTACTGGAAAAACCATAGCTTTGACTAGATGGACCTTTACTAGCAAAGTAATGTCTCTGCTTTTTAATACACTGTCTAGGTTTGTCATAACTTTTCTTCTAAGCAGCCAGTGTCTTTTAATTTCATGACTGCAGTCACCATCTGCAGGGATTTTTGGAGCCCAAGAAAATAGTCTGTTATTGTTTCCATTGTTTCCCCATCTATTTGCTGTGAAGTAACGGGACCATGATGAGTCCATGATGTTATTAGAAAGAAAATAGTGATTCAAACCTGTGTATGCAGGTTTGTAAAAAAAAAAAAAAAATTCATGTGTTTGTACAGACCTAAAAATTAAGGAAGGAAATGAATTAAAGTACTAACAGTGATTTTCTTTGGGGAATATACCCACAAATTCTTTTACTCTTATGCTTTTCTGTATTTTATGCAAGTTACTCATTTTATAAAATGAACACAAATTAGGAAGAATTAAGAAGAAACAGCAGAATCCAGAAACACTTTTCTTATCCACCTTCACTCTTTTTCACACACTCAGACTATGTCAGTGACATGAGAGAAGCTGGAAAAAAAAATGAATAGCCCCAATAATGCTCAACAAGAAAAATCTGCAGCAAAGTGGACATGATGCTGCTCTGTCTTCTACACATACTAATGATGATCAAATAGAAAGTGGTACCTCATTGAGGCAGAAGCTTTGACTCTTTCCACCCAAGGGTTTTCTTCTTTGTTGCATCTTTAAGCGGCCTTCCTTCTAACAGCCATTGTAGGTGTAGAAAGGATATAACAGAACTCTTCACATCCTCTCATTTAAGACTCACAATGTTTTGTTTCCTTGGCTTGATGGACTTTGTGAGGTACTGGAAGGCATGAGACTCAAGAAAGGACAGAAAAGCAGTAGTAACTTTTTACAAATTTCCATTATTACAAATGGATTATTAGGAAGAAATATGCCCTTTTTTTCCAACATAGCATGTTGATCTGCACTCATGCTTTCAGAGCAGTGATGAGAAAGCAGGACCAGTTATTGAGGACAAGGTTTATTTTTTAAAAAGATGGAATAATTTGCCTAAGAGAATGCTTTTATGTTTTTCTTCAGAGTTGTGAATAGAGGCACCGGCCACTCCAAAATGTGGTACATGGACCAGTAGCATCAGCATCACTCGGAAACCTGCTGGGGATGCAGGATCTTGGGCCCTACTCCAAACCTACAGCATCAGAATCTCCAGGGATCTATGGTTTAACAAACTCCCTAATAATTCCTATATACACTCACAGTTCAAAACCACTTAAGAACATCCAAAAATAATATCAAGAAATCACACTCCAAGTTGAAAGGAAAAGGAGGCAATTTTATTCCTCTAAATATCTGAATTCCTCTCTTATCTGAGAGAAAAACATACTATAAACCCTCACCCTAGTAGCCACAATAGAGTGTGGGAACTCTTTGCACATCAATAAATAGAGGTCAGGGACATTTAAGTGGACTGGCCCATACCTGCTTTCCTTTCACAGTCAAGCCCCAGGAATAGGCTTTTTGTTCAATTTCTCCTTTCACGTCTTCTTTGAAGAAATGCAACTTTGAACCTACAGTGTCACTGTTGGGAACTGTTTTGTGCCTGCCATAAATTGTGTCTTCCTCTGCGTGACTCTCCCGTGAGCCAGTGCAAAAATAGGGACAAAACCAACAAAAATCTTGCAAGGAAACAGGAAATGCTCTAAAACACAGGAGTCTGCCAGCTTAATTTAGTTGTTCTTTTCTTACACATCACTGTGCTATATGGTTTTCTGCCTTTTTTTAGAATCATGGTTAATTGAACACATAAAAAAATTCTTTTTGACTATAAGCATATGACAAAGTATGAAAAATAAGTGAAAAATCTATGCATTTGGGATCTTCTTTTCTCATTCATTATAAGGACCAACATTTTTATAAACCCAACTTGTGAAAAATGTTGATTACTTACTTATTATGTCTTAGGAACTTTTCAGGCTCATAATTTCCTCTAATCAAAATTTATCTATCCAATTCCCTATTCTCTCCAAATGCTGCATTATGCTAATATAACGTATTGAACCATGATGGCAATGCATATGAATGACTGTGTTCCAAATATTTTTCTCCCTTGCTTCTGTATCAGTTATCTAATAATGCTTGTAACAACAACAAGAAAAAAAAATCACAAAACTTCAGTGGCGTAATACGGTAGTATTTATTGCTCACCTTTCAGGGGTCAGCAGGGAACTTGTTGGGGGCTTTGTGTCTTCTGACTGGGCTCACTCACTGGACTGTGTACCCACTGGCTGTCCATTGGCCTGGACCAGACTCAACAGGCTACCAGAGCAGTTGGAATCTGCTCCACATGTCCTTCGTGTTCCAGCAGGCCACCTTGGACATGTCCTCTTGGAGATGATAGAATCACAAGGAAAAGCAAGTCTTCTTGAGTCATAGATTGGAGGGACCACAGGAGCAGTTTTCCTTCATGCTATTGGCCAGAGCCAGGCAGGTGGTCAAGTCCAGAGACAGAGGCAGAGGATGCTTCAAAGTGAAATGGTGAAGCGGATGCAGACAGGGTGAAGAATCAGGGCCGTGTTTGCAACGAGTCTGCCACACCTTTCATCAAGTCCATCAACAAGATTTGCTGAGTACTCTTTGGAAAGTCTTTCCACACCTGTGCAGAGTTCTCTGCTGCTACTGCTAAGTCACTTCAGTCGTGTCTGACTCTGTGCGACCCAATAGACTGCAGCCCACCAGGCTCCCCTATCCCTGGGATTCTCCAGGCAAGAACACTGGAGTGGGTTGCCATTTTCTTCTCCAATGCATGAAAGTGAAAAGTGAAAGTGAAGTCACTCAGTCGTGTCCGACTGTGTGTGACCCCATAGATGGCAGCCTACCAGGCTCCTCCATCCATGGGATTCTCCAGGCAAGAGTACTGGAGTGGGTTGCCATTGCCTTCTCCTGCAGAGTTCTCTACTGTATCACTAATACCACTTCAGGCCACCATGACTTCTTTCCTACAGCTTCCTAACTGGTCCATTCACACCTTTCTCGTCCATTGCTTCTTAGGCCATTCTCAACACAGCAGTGAGAGTAATCTTTTTATTAAGAAAATATTGAGTAAAGTTGACAGATACACACTACCATATGTAAAATAGACAGCTGTGGAAAGCTGCTGTATAGCACAAGGAGCTCAGCTTGGTGCTCTGTGATGACCTAGAGGGATTGGATAAGGGGGTGAGATGGAGGCTCATGAAAGAGGGAATACATGTATACTTATAGCTGATTCACATTGGTGTATAGCAGAAAGTAACACAACATTGTAATGCAACTATCCTCCAATTTAAAAAGAAAGAAAGAAAATCTTTTCTTGCTGCTCATTTACTTAAGTCCATTCAATGCTTCCCTGTTCTCAGGATAAAGGCAGAAATTCTGAAAATGGTGTATAGAGCCCTGCCCCGTGTGAATGTGGAACCTGCCTCTCTGCAGCCTTACTTAGCTCTCCTGTAGGCTCTGGCTCCACCCACCAGGCCTTCTATTCCTTTCTCCAGTGCTGCACCGCTCTGCACCACAAAGGTTCCTCTACCTCAACTGGTCTTTTCCTAGTTCAAGACTGGGCATCCATCCGATTGCATGCAAACATCACTTCCTCCACCATCAGCCCCCTGACCTTATCACAATGTGTCCTAATTTTATGTTCTCAAAGCTGCTTATAATTTTCCATCACTGTCTTTGCCACTTTTTATAACCAACAATGATCATGTCATTAATTGATTAATGTCCACCATAAAACTATAAAACCAAAGCATAAAACTCCATGATGTCACTAGTCATGGCTTCCTAAACACTTGCTAAAATATAAAATAAATTATATTTTACTTAATTTTGAATACACAGTTGATTGTATCTTGAACTTAAGTGAAATGACTGTGTGATGGTGCTGTGTACCTAGATTCTTTTAATATAATTACATAGACATATAGCAAAACATCAATCATTTCTGCACCTTCCAAATTTATCAGCCAAATCCTCTCATTAATTTGAGCACATATGCCTTGCCCCTGGGAATAAAACCATGAAATAGATTAACCAGATTGCTGGTAAAATTATTCCTGAAGGTTTGTGTTTCTTTTTTGGTCATTTAAAAAAATGATTACATCCCCTGTAGGGGGAAAGCATAAATTCAAGTCTGTTTTGTATTCTGACAACCGAGAAGCACTACCTACACATTCAAGGTAGCTAGTGTTTCCCTCTGACAAAAATGCAAATTACAATGAAAATTGCAAAAACATATGCATACAGTAGTATGTAATAGTGATTTGGTATAATCAAATTTTAAGTAATTCAGAAATTTGGTCAATGCCTTTTCATATGTGTTAACCTGATGAGTCATGTAAATACAATAGATAATCCTAGAAAAGTCACTTATTACATTCAGGAATATTTCCCTCTTAATTCCACACTTTATATTTTGCAAACCTGTTCTCAGACCCAAAAAGGAAGCCCTTTAGAACTCTCCCTTTCAAGGGGGTTTGATTGGGTTTGGACCTTGGATTCGAACTGGACTATAGTCCTCCTCCTGGCAATTTGTAATTGGGACACAATGGCATTAGGCTGCCTGCAACCAGAATGTCAGGCAAATTCCAAGACCAAATATCCTCTATTTAGGGAGGGTATGTAGGCTACTGAGCAATTAGAGAAAGGCAGTCTGCAAGAATGAGGGAACGAGAATACAGGTTAGACACAGGGGGACCAAGGAGCTCTTGTGGGGAGACAGGAAAGAAAAAGAGAAAGTGTGTAAGAGCAACATGACATTCTTGGTTCCTGATGCTCTCATTTCCAAGTCTAAGCCTGGAAAACCCTGGCTGTGTTTTCTGTCATACATTTTGAGAGAATTCCTTAAACCATGTAATAAATTCCCTGACTTATTCAGTGAATTTCTATTTCCTACAAGAAAATAATTTCTGGTCAAGACAGAGAAGAGAAGAGGCTGGTAAAGACATTCAAGCCCCAGAGAATATAGTCCTTTTGGGAGTTTCTAGGTCCTTTCATTCTTGGACTGTCATCATGGGATTCAGACTTTATCTGGACATTTGCTTCTTATGGTGAATTACAACCCTAAAATGGGGCCTCCTAAAAGCATCTGAATGCAGAGTTCCAAAGAATAGCAAGGAGAGATAAGAAAGCCTTTCTCATAGATCAATGCAAACAAATAGAGAAAAACAACAGAATGGGGAAGACTAGAGATCTTTTCAAGAAAATTAGATATACCAAGGGAACATTTCATGCAAAGATGGGCTCGATAAAGGACAGAAATGGTATGGACCTAACATAAGTAGAAGATATCAAGAAAAGGTGGCAAGAATAAACAGAAGAAATGTACAAAAAAGATTTTCACGACCAAGATAATCATGATGGTGTGATCACTCACCTAGAGCCAGACATCCTGGAATGTGAAGTCAAGTGGGCCTTAGAAAGCATCACTACAAACAAAGCTAGTGGAGGTGATGAAATTTCAGTGGAGTTATTTCAAATTCTGAAAGATAATGCAGTGAAAGTGCTGCACTCAATATGCCAGCAAATTTGGAAAACTCAGCAGTGGCCACAGGACTGGAAAAGGTCAGTTTTCATTCCAATCCCAAAGAAAGGC
>NW_011494602.1:477278-477593 GCF_000754665.1 Bison bison bison | reverse complement strand
ATCTGGGCTGGTCCTCTCCGCATTTTTATACCAAGTCTCATCCTTAGGGAAGTGCTAACAACTGTCTGCGGGCTTCCCGAGTGGGTCAGTGGTAAGGAATCTGCCTGCCACTGCAGGCGACACGGGTTGGATCCCTGGGTCAGGAAAATCCTCTAGAGAAGGAAAGGGCAACCCACTCCAGTATTCTTGCCTGGGAAATCCCGTGGACAGAGGAGCCTGGTAGGCTACAGTCCATGGGGTCCAAAAGAGTCAGACACGACTGAGCAACTACACAGTCTTCACTGTGTAGGACTCCAAATCTTAATTTTGTTTCAA
>NW_011494602.1:476857-477178 GCF_000754665.1 Bison bison bison | reverse complement strand
GTGGAAACAGTGTCAGACTTTATTTTGGGGGGCTCCAAAATCACTACAGATGGTGACTGCAGCCATGAAATTAAAAGACGTTTACTCCTTGGAAGGAAAGTTATGACCAACCTAGATAGCATGTTGAAAAGCAGAGACATTACTGTGCCAACAAACGTCTGTCTAGTCAAGGGTATGGTTTTTCCAGTAGTCATGTATGGATATGAGAGTTGGACTGTGAAGAAAGCTAAGCGCCGAAGAATTGATGCTTTTGAACTGTGGTGTTGGAGAAGACGCTTGAGAGTCCCTTGGACTGCAAGGAGATCCAACCAGTCCATTCTA
>NW_011494602.1:475890-476757 GCF_000754665.1 Bison bison bison | reverse complement strand
ACTTTCACTTCCATTATTAACTTATCAATTCTGTTAAGAATAGAATAACAACAACAATAATACTTGATCTTCAGATTCTATCTTGAGGGCATTTTCACTGACCAGAGAAAAAGAAACTAAATTCTAAAAGTTAGCGAAAGTGAGAGTCAAGGTGAAATCAGGAGGTAGAAGAGACAAGTGAACACAGAATTAGACTAAGGATGGTGGCAGACATAATTTGACCAATTTCAGATGTGCTGCAAGAAAGCTAAGTCTACCTCTCCCTGTCTCAATACATCCCACAGGATTGAGGAGACTCCACAGATCCTCCTCAATGCCCAGCAAGACAGTCTTCTCTTCCCACTAAAAACCACCTGCTGGCCCAGGCCCTTAAAAACATCAGAAACAGAGGGAAGGCGCCAAGATGGCGGAGGAGTAGGACGGGGAGAACACTTTCTCCCCCACAACTTCATCAAAAGAGCATTTAAACGTCGAGTAAATTCCACAAAACAACTTCTGAATGCCGGCAGAGGACATCAGGCACCCAGAAAAGCAGCCCAACTCCTCGAAAGGAGGTAGGAAAAAATATTAAAGACAATAAAAGAGACAAAAGAGGGAGGGACGGAGTTCCGTCCCGGGAAGGGAGTCTTAAAAAGAGAGAAGTTTCCAAACACCAGGAAACCTTCTCACTGCCGAATCTGTGCCAAGCTTTGGAAGCACAGAGGACAACATAACAGGGAGAAAAAATAAATAAACAATTAAAACTCACAGATTGCGAGCCCTACGGTAACTCCTCCAGCGGAGAAGCAGCGCAGACGCCTGCATCCGCCATTAGCAAGCGGGGGCTGGGCAGGGAGGCACGGCGCGGGCTGCATCGCTGAGAGTAAG
>NW_011494602.1:464071-475790 GCF_000754665.1 Bison bison bison | reverse complement strand
TGGCCACCTCATGCGAAGAGTTGACTCATTGGAAAAGACTCTGATGCTGGGAGGGATTGGGGGCAAGAGGAAAAGGGGACGACAGAGGATGAGATGGTTGGATGGCATCACTGACTCAATGGAGGTGAGTTTGAGTGAACTCTGGGAGTTGGTGATGGACAGGGAGGCCTGGCGTGCTGCGATTCATGGGGTCGCAAAGAGTTGGACACGACTGAGCGATTGAACTGAACTGAATTGATAGGAGAATCATCTACTTTTAATGCCATAAAAATCCTTACAGGAATTTTTTTCTTTCTTTCACAAGTGCATCAGAGCTACTTGTGAATTTTACAGGAGCATCGAATTTCGGGCCCAGCCAAATCTAGTGGTTCTGAATCACTAGGTTGACATCCATAGGTGATTATTGTATTTATGTATTATTGTAATATTATTATTGTATTACTATTATTAATATTGTATTGTATTATTGGAGACATCAGCCCAGCAATCCTTCCTTCAAAGGTAAGATCGTTGAGGCCATTATCAAATAGCTATTGCTATGTATTAATAACAAATAATCCCTAACTCCATGGTTTGAAATAACAAGAACGATGGCTTATGAGTCTGTGGGCCATAAGTGGGTGGCTTTTCTGGTCTTTGCCAGATCCACACATTCATACTGGTTCACAGAGGTGCTCAGCTCTCATAGAGCTGGGCCCTCTTGCATGTGTGGGGGAGACAGGGTCAAGGAGGTCCTGAGCTGGAACAACTAGGCTTTCTGCCCTGTGGTTTCTTGTTCCAGCAGGCATCTCATGGTTCTAAGATAAAAGAACAGAAGAGTGTGAGGCTCCCTGAGAGGCAGTTCAGAACTGATACAACATCGCAGCCTCTGGTCATAGCGGGTCACATGTCCCACCTTGATTCAAGGGGTCAGGAAATCAACTGTATTTCTGGGTGAGAGGAGTTACTTAGTCTTGCAAGTGATGTGGATCCAGGGAGAGGTGAATCACTTCAAAAAATTTTTGCAATCAATCTGCTGGAGGCCCATAAAGGGTTAAGCAAAGCACAGCAAAGAAATAGATTCCCTGACATTTAGTTGAGTGCTTTTCTACCACCCAGGTTCAAGATCCCCTTCTCACGGGTCTTAAATACAGGTTGTCCCTTCAAGCTTCCCTGGGAATAACACTTGAGAATACTAATAGCGAAGGTTGGCTGTGGTTCCCTTTCAGCTTGAGGCTCGATGTCAGCTCCCATCAGCCAGTACAGCCTGAAGAGAGTCAGTAACTGCCAGGCGGCTTAGAAGAACTCAGAACACAAAGCCAAGAAAGCTTCTCCAATTCAGCCCAAGTGACCCAGTCACCTCCATCAAGATGAATGCATCTTAGGATAGTGCAAACCATGAACATTTCATTCTGCTTTCAAATGCAATTCTCAGGAGTGATTGCCTTGTCTACTAAGCAGCCAAATAAGCTCATTTCAGCAGAGGCAGAACTGGATACAAATCAAGTGAAAGCTAGATGCAGGGACTGGAGGTAGGAGATTAAAACAAGGGAGAAGAGAGTGGCAAGATCAAATGGAATAAACAGCCATTTACATGACAGCTTTGCTCCAGCAAACAGTGTGGAAACAGGAAAAGGCCATCACTGGCATTCCAGGTCTTCCAACATCAGTGTTCCAATAGCACCTGCTACTTCCAGTACCCTAGATCCCACATCACAGAAATGCAATGATGCCTTAAGTAGAACCAGCAAATGCTAGCACCTAAACCAGTGGTTCTCAATTTTGGTGGCCCAGTGAGATCGAGTTTGGAAATACTGAACTCTGGCTGCTGCCTCAGTAATCCTAATTTGATCAGTCCAGAGTGTGCCTTGAGCGCTGGGACATTTTAATTTTACCTCGGAGTTGTTCTATTCTGCCATCTGGGCTGGTCCTGTCTGCATTTTTATACCAAGTCTCATCCTTAGGGAAGTGCTAACAACCGTCTTCGGGCTTCCTGAGTGGGTCAGTGGTAAGGAATCTGCCTGTCAGTGCAGGCGACGCAGGCTGGATCCCTGGGTCAGGAAGATCCTCTAGAGAAGGAAAGGGCAACCCACTCCAGTATTCTTGCCTGAGAAATCCCGTGGACGGAGGAGCCTGGTAGGCTAGAGTCCATGGGGTCCAAAGAAGTCAGACACGACTGAGCAACTAAACAACAGCAGTCTTCACTGTGTAGGACTCCAAATCTTAATTTTGTTTCAACTCCCCATTGAGTTTGAATATACCCTTGATTTGAGGACTTAAGGAGATGTCTGGGTAACTTAAGTCATGCAAACAACCTATTGTTTTAGGCTTCTGTTAGGTACAGAGCCTTCTGCCAGAAGCTGTGATGGAGAGGAAGTAGACAACTTAGTCCAAAGAAGAAGAATGACACCTCTGCCATTGAAGTCAGCACAAGCTGACCCAGAGCAGACGAATCTGTGAGGACGGCGGATGGCGTGCTAGACAGCACAAAGGAGGGGCCAGCCCCCAGGGCTACCACTGCCGCAACTTGCTCAGAATCACCCACAGACTTCCATGGAGCCACAGGCTGGAAAAATGAACCACTCAGGACTCAGAGCCAGAACCCAGATGTGAATGCTCCTTCAACCCAAGCCCTGTGAGTGGCCCTGGAGAAATGACAGAAGTCCCTCAAGTCTCCATTTCGTCAGTCATAAAACAAAGTAATATTTGTTTCTCACCTCAGGGATGTTGTGAGGCTTAAATGAGATAGTTTAAGTAAAACTAGAAGCACAGTGCCTGATGCACAGTAACTGTCCAATATATGTTAATAAATAATTATCAACTTGGGCTTCCCTGGTGGCTCAGCTGGTAAAGAATCCTTCTGCAATGTGGGAGACCTGGGTTCAATCTCTGGGTTGGGAAGATCCCCTGGAAAGGGGAACCACTACCCACTCCAGTATTCTGGCCTGGAGAATTCCATGGAGTGTATAGTCCATGGGGTCACAAAGAGTCCGACGTGACTGAGTAACTTTCACTTTCACTTCCATTATTAACTTATCAATTCTGTTAAGAATAGAATAACAACAACAATAATACTTGATCTTCAGATTCTATCTTGAGGGCATTTTCACTGACCAGAGAAAAAGAAACTAAATTCTAAAAGTTAGCGAAAGTGAGAGTCAAGGTGAAATCAGGAGGTAGAAGAGACAAGTGAACACAGAATTAGACTAAGGATGGTGGCAGACATAATTTGACCAATTTCAGATGTGCTGCAAGAAAGCTAAGTCTACCTCTCCCTGTCTCAATACATCCCACAGGATTGAGGAGACTCCACAGATCCTCCTCAATGCCCAGCAAGACAGTCTTCTCTTCCAAAAATAAATAAAAAGCTGGCCCAGGCAATAAAAAAAATCAGAAACAATTCCATCACACCTTTCTCCTCTTTCCTTCAGTCACAAAAGTTTATCCTGGGCTCTTAACCTTAATGAGCCCTGTTTATCCTCTTATCTAACCCAGTCTAATGCCTTCCTTTCCTTCTCCTTTAACCCACACAGTATTGTTCTTGTTGCTGTTGTTCAGTCACTAAGCCATGTCCAATTCTTTCTGATCCCATGGACTGCAGCACACCAGGCTCCTCTGCCATTCACTGTCTCCTGGAGTTTGCTCAAATTCATGTCCATTGAGTCAGTGATGCTATCTAACCATCTCAACCTCTGTTGCCCCATTCTCCTTTTACCATCAATCTTTCCCAGCATCAGGGTCTTTTCCAATGAGTTGGCTCTTCATATCAAATGGCCAAAGTACTGGAATTTCAGTTTCAGGATCATTCCTTTCAATGAGTATTCAGGGTTGATTTCCTTTAGGATTGATTGGTTTGATCTTCTTAGAGTCCACGGGACACTCATGAGCCTTTTCCAGTACCACAATTGGAAAGCATCAGTTCTTTGGCACTCAGCCTTCTTTATGGTCCAACTATCACATCTGTACACACAGTGTACATTCATCAAATCCCCCAATATCCTCTTTCTTTTCTGAAGTGAACTCCCTTCCATGTGTCCCTACTTGGAACCAGGCTGCCCCCAAGAATTGTCTCCCTGCAGCTACCCTGCAGACTTGACATAATTGTTTTGTTCTCGCTCCCTTTACTGCTGAAGCTGGAAGAATCTTCAGTTCGTATCATTGCTTCCAAATAGGTGTTCTTCTCATCTCCCTAAACAACTCCATCTTCCTTGAATTTCTTGCCATTGGGCTACATCAGCTACTCTTCTTCCTGATTCTGCCACCAATAGATCTACTAGAAAATTTCTCACTTATGAAAGATTTTAATTATCTCCTTGATTCTTGAGTTCCAACAGGATTCCAGTCATCACTCTTGGTCATTGCAATGGCCATGTAGATGATTTATCCATCACCTTAACCCCCAGAACTTTGTCCTTCTCATCTTTTACTGTAATCATCCCCTTGCCTTTTCTCCTTCTTGAGCCACATATTACCACAGCCATCTCTGAACCTGGTAATTTTCTTGACTTCACCAGTAACTTTGTCCCTTCCAAATCTCAAGTTCAGGTCTCCCATTCTCTCACCATTGCCTCATCCTTCTAGCTCATGCCTTCTAATAGACTGACACCCCCTGTAATGTGACTTCCGACTTACTGACTCAGCCATCTTGTCACTGTCGGTTTCCTTCTTTATAGCTTCATTTTCCTCTTTTTCTGGTGTATATTTGATTCATCATTAGGATGAAACCTCATATTATCATATGCAGGATCATACTCTCGTGTATTTTAATCAGAATTCTGATGAAATAATACTACAAATGGTCTAAAATTTCTGTGGCTGATAAGAAGAGAGATTTACTTCTGAAACATGCATCTGCAGGGCAGCTGAGTCAGCTCAGTATCAAGCTGAAAACTTGGTTCAGATCTGGCCCACGTGACCTCATTCTGGGACACACAGTGGCCTGGAGCAGGTTTTGCTCATGATGGCAATAGCTCAACAGAATCAGCCAAATTATATAAGCGTGTTTCAAGTCACTGCTTGCATGACAACTGCTATACTCTATTGGCCAAAGCAAGTCAAATGGCTGGGTCCAA
The DNA here is from genome assembly GCF_000754665.1 of Bison bison bison. Classification (NCBI taxonomy): domain Eukaryota; kingdom Metazoa; phylum Chordata; class Mammalia; order Artiodactyla; family Bovidae; genus Bison; species Bison bison. The sequence continues at coordinate 470,739 of NW_011494602.1, read as the reverse complement.
GGTCATTGAGACAATGGTTAATGGCAGGCACTGCAAGTCACATGGCAAGGGATGTAGATGTATAACCTTATTTACTGGGGGAAGTGAAAACTAGAAACAATATTTCAATCTACTGCACCTAAACTCCATTATCTCTCTTGCTATTGAAATTATGAAACAAAACTCCAGCTCCTCTTTAAATACGTGGAATCCACTCTCAAATAGCTGAACACAGTTTGAGAAAAATGCCTCACCCTGATGAATGACCTCACCTCATATTCTTGACTATTGACCTCAAGTGCTACCTGAGTGATTCCCAGCAAGTCTAAAATCCCCTGGTCAATTTTCCCTTTTTATTGAGATAACTATTTAATGTCTCCTCAGTTCTCTCATCCCCAGCAAATAGACCATCCTCCCTATCAGTGATGACTTCTTATTTCACTGAGAAAATAAAAACAATCAAATAGGACTCCCATCTTCTATAACATCCAATTTACCAACTTTTCTGCTCAAAGCCTATATACTCTGCCTCCCCTACTGAAAGATGTTTCCTTTTCTGCATTCTACATGGATGCTGGATTGACTCACCACTTGCCCACACACTAATTTAGATCTTCCAAGTAATTGTCTCTTTCCTGCATCATCCATCTTCTCCCTTTCTAGCAAATCATTATAAGCAGCATGCAAACATTCTATAATATGCTACAGCATCTCTCACTGTCAATAAAATCTTCTTTTACTCCATACCTTTGTTCAACTACACTACTATTTCTCTTTGCCCTTTTACAGTAAGTGGCCTCAAAAAGTGGCCTATCCTTTTATTTCCTCTCTTGTTCAGACACTGATCTCTGCCAACTCGCTAAATGACTCCTGTCAACATCACCCATGAATTCCAGGTTGTCAAATACAATGATCAATTCTCCTTCCTAACCTTGCTGTATTCGTGAGTGGTACTTGAATCACTCCATGACTCACTGCTCAGTAAGTCATTTTCTTCACATGGTTTCTGGGGTAGTGCAATTGTCTGGTTTTCTTCCTACTTTCTTATCTCCATGATGTCTTCTCCTCTTCATATTGGAGTATCTGAGGGCTCAGTCTAAGGACATTTTTTTTTAACTAGAAGTTATTCCTTAGATTATGCCATCCAAGTATATGGTTTTAAGTATCATTCATGTTTTAATATTTCAATTTTATTTTTTTCAGTTCCATTTTTACCCTAAACTGCAGGCACATGCAAGTACCTCTTAAAACTGCCATCTTCACTGGAATGTCTCAAAGGTATCGTAAGTTTAATATATTCTAAATCCGTTCCTCCCTTTATTCTCTTCACCTCTACTACCACCCAGTTGCTCAGTCCAGAACCCCTTGCCATCCTAAATCCTCTCTTGCTCTTGTGCCCCCTACTAATTCACCTGCAAGTCTTGTCGGCTTCATCTTCACGTCTTCTCTCTTGTACCAATATCACACTACGCAAGCTACAATCATCTCTCTCCTGTGCAAAAACAATAGCTTCCTACCTTGTCTCCCCATTTCCACTTTTGCTTTGCTATAGTCTGATCTCCACAGTCAGAGTGGTCCTCTTAAAATACAAATATAATCATATCACTTTTCAAGTCAAAAGACCCCCAACAGCCCTGTTCTAGTTGCTATTGCTACATAACAAGTTACCCCCAAACCTAGTGGCTTAAAGCAATCATTTTAGTACGCTCAAATTCTCTGTGTGTCAGAAATTCATACAAGACACAGAGGGTGTAAACTGTCTGTTTCATGACGTTTTGAGCCTCAACTGGAAACCTCAAAGCTTGGAGTGATTCAATGTCTGGTGGCTGGAATGATCAGAAGATTCATTCACTCACCTGAACACATGGCATGAAGACTAGGATTGCTGACCAAAGCACTTGCTCATGGTCTCTCCATATAGTGTGGCTTCCTTAGTCCAGTGGCCTCTGTGATCCTTGCACAAGCACTCCCACAAGCAAGGCAGAATGTATATTGCCCCTTATTACTCAACCATAGAAATCATACTGCATCACTTTCTCCATCCTCTGTCCACTGAAGTAGTTAAAGCCAGTCCAGAATCAAGCAATGGGAAATTTGACTTCACCTTTTAATGGGGGCATGAGAGGTTCACCTTCTGGAAAAGCACAGGTGATATGGTTGTTCCCAGCTTTGGAAAATACAATCTACTATCAGCTTCCCATCACACTTGGAATGAAATTAATAGTCTTAAAGGTGTTCATACAACAAAAGAATATAATTTTGTAAGTATCCATGCACCCAACATAGGAGCATCTAAATATATAAGGTAAATATTAACAGACCTAAAGAGAAACATAGACAATAACACAATAATAGTCAAGGTCTTCAATCTCCCCCTTTCATCAAATGGATAGATCATCCAGACAGAAAATCAATATAGAATCATTAAACTTACGCTTCATGTTAGACCACATAGACTTAACAGATATTTACAGAGTATTCCATCCAAAAGCAACAGAATACACATTCTTCTCAAGATCACATAGAACAATCTCAAGGATAGATCATATGCTGTATCATAAAACAGTTCTCAACAAACTTAAGAAGACTGAAATATTATCAAGTATCTTTCATGATCACAATAGTAGGAAGCTAGGAATAAGTTGCAAGAATAAAACTGGAAAATTCACAAATAGGTGAAGAGTAAACAATATTTGGAGAAGGAAATGGCAACCCACTCCAGTGTTCTTGCCTGGAGAATCCCACGGATGGGGGAGCCTGGTGGGCTGCCATCTATGGGGTCACACAGAGTTGGACACGACCGAAGTGACTTAGCAGCAAACAATATGTAACTGAACAACCAAGGGCATAAATCAAAAGAGAAATAAAAAATATCTAGAGACAAACAAAATGGATACACAACATACCAAACTTATGGGTTGCAGAAAATGCAGTTTCAATAGGGAAGTTCACAGCAAAAAAAAAAAAAAAAACCTCCATTAAGAAACAAGAAAGATCTCAAATAAACAATCTAATGCCCAAATCTTGTTTTGGAATAGCATTATCCAATGAAAGGATCCAAGGATCCTAGGAGAAGTGGCCGATTCCACAACTAACAAAAGAAATATACAAGATGAGCCTAGACATCTTGCAGCAACAAGAGATAAAGTGCTGAAACAACAACGGTGCTTTCCCAGGTGGCGCTAGTGGTAAAAAACCTGCCTGGCAATGCAGGAAATCTAAGAGATGTGGGTTCAATCCCTGGGTCGTAAAGATCCCCTGAAGGAGGGCATGGTAACCCACTCCAGTATTCTTGACTGGAGAATCCCATGGACAGAAGAGCCTGGAGGGCTAGAGTCCATAGGGTCACAAGAGTTGGTCATGACTAAAGAGACTTGGCATACCCGCAAGCAAAACAAAAACAAACCTCACAATGCTTGGAGTATGTCAAATTGAAAGTGTTTTCAATGGTCAAATCTGGAATAATTTTAGTAGTATGAAATAAAATGGCATTGGATTATAACCCAAAGTATGAACAAGTATCCACGAATCCTTACCAACATAATGTTTTTGAAGGAATAACTTTACTGTGAAAAACTGCTTCAGCCAATTGACCAAAGTCAACATCAACAGGAATAAATAATTTTGATAGTATGCACCCTTAATATGATGTGATGATCTTCCTCTGCAGTATTTCTCCCAAAACCCATAATTCCAGCCTAATCATCAGAATATTATTAGATGAACCCCAATAGAAGGGCATTTTACAATATCACTGACCAATACTCCTCAAACTGCCAAGATCCTCATAAACAAAGAAACTTTGAGAAACTGTCACAATCAAGAGGAGCCTGAGGAGATATGGCAACCAAAGATAGTGTGGCATCCTGAATGGGATCATGGAACAACAACAACAACAAAAAGACATTAGGCAAAACTCAAAGAAATATGAATAAAGTATAGATTTTAGTTAATAATAATGTTCAAGTGGTTAGCAAGGTTCAAGTGTTAGCAAAGACATAGAGAAATTATAAAGCTCATGAATTGCTGGAAGGAAAGTGAAAAGGGTTCAACTGCTTTGGAAAAAAAATTGAATTCTTCAAAAATTGAAACAGATGTTATATGACTCAACAATTCCATTCCTAGGTAAATACTTAAAAGAACTGAAAAACATGTTACTGAAAGTACTTGTATAAGAATGCTCATGGCAGCATTATTCATAATTGCCAAAAAGTACACAGAATTCAAATGTCCGTCAAAATATTCAGGGATGAATGAAATGTGGTATATCCTTACTATAAAATATCATTTAGGCATTAAAAAAAATGAAGTGTGGATACTTGCTACAACAAGAATGAATCTTAAAAACAGTAAGCTAAAAGAAAGGGGCCAGATTCAAAATGTCACATATTGTACAATCCAATTTATAAGAAATACCCAGAACAGGCAAATTCTTCAAGAAAATTAGAGAGATACCAAGGGAACATTTTATGCAAATATGGGCACAATAAAAGACAGAAACAGTATGGATCTAACAGAAGAAGAAGATATTGAGAAGAGGTGTCAATAATACACAGAAGAACTATGCAAACAAGATATTAATGACCCAGATAACCATGATGGTGTAGCCAGACATCTTGGAGTGTGAAGTGGGCCTTAGGAAACATTGCTCTGAACAAAGCTAGTGGAGGTGATGGAATTTCAGCTGAACTATTCTAAATCCTAAAAGAAGATGCTGTTAAAGTGTTGCACTTAATATGCCAGCAAATTTGGAAAACTCAGCAGTGGCCACAGGACTGGAAAAGGTGTTTTCATTCCAATCTCGAAGAAGAGCAATGGCAAAGAATGCTCAAACTACCACACAATTGCACTCATCTCACATGCTAGCAAAGAAATGCTCAAAATTCTCCAAGCTAGGCTTCAACAGTATGTGAACTAAGAACTTTCAGATGTTCAAGCTGGATTTAGATGTGTCACGGGAACCAGAGATCAAATTGCCAACATCCATTGGATCATAGAAAAAGCAAGAGAATTCCGGAAAAACAAATACTTCTGCTTCAATGACTATGCTAAAGCCTTTGACTATGGGGATCACAACAAACTGTGGAAAATTCTTATGAAGATGGGAATACCAGACCACCTTACCTGCTTCCTGTGAAACCTGTATGCAGGTCAAGAAGAAATAGAACCGGGCATAGAACCATGGACTGGTTCCAAATTGGGAAAGGAGTATGACAAGGCCATATACTGTCACCCTGCTTATTTAAATTACATGCAAAGTATATCATGCAAAATGCTGTGCTAGATGAAGCACAAGCTGGAATCAAGATTGCAGGGAGAAATATCAATAACCTCACATATGCAGATGACATCATGTCTATGGCATAAAGTAAAGAAGAACTAAAGAGACTCTTTTTTTTTTCTTTTCTTAAAATTTATTTTAATTGGAGGATAATTACTTTACAATACTGTGATGGCTTTTGCTGTACAACAACATGAATTGGCCACAGGTATACATGTGCCCCCCGACCCTGAACCCTCTTCCCCTTCCTTCCCCAACCTATCCCTTTGGGTTGTCCCAGAGCACTGGCTTTGGGTGCCCTGCTTCATGCATCAAACTTGTACTAGTCATCTATTTTACATATGGTATGTATAATTTCAATGCTATTCTCTCAAATCATCCCACCCTCGCCTTCTCCCACTGAGTCCAAAAGTCTATTATTTACATCTGTCTCCTTTGCTGCCCTGCATGTAGGATGTCTATACCATCTTTCTAAATTCCATGTACATGTGTTAATATACAGTATTTGTATTTCTTTTTTTGACTTACTTCACTCTGTATAATAGGCTCCAGGTTCATACACCTCATTAGAACAGACTTAAATGTGTTCCTTTTTATAGCTGAATAATATTCCATTGTATATATGTACCACAACTTTTTAAATCCGTCAATGGACATTTAGGTTGCTTACATGTCCTAGCTATTGTAAACAGTGCTGCAGTGAACACTGGGGTACATGTGTCTCTTTCAATTCTGGCTTCCTAGGGGTATATGCCCAGCAGGGGTTTTTCTGTGTCATATGGCAAGTCTACTCTCAGTTTTTTAAGGAATCTCCACACTGTTCTCATAGTGGCTCTTGTGGTTTGGTCTCCCACCAACAGTGTAAGAGGGTTACCTTTCCTCCACACCCTCTCCATATTTATTGTTTGTAGACATTTTAATGATGGTCATTCTGACCTGTGTGAGATGATACATTATTGTGGTTTTGATTTGCATTTCTCTAAAGATGGGCTCTATAAAGGACAAAAATTGTATGGACCTAACAAAAGCAGAAGATATTAAGAAGAAGTGGCAAGAATACACAGAAGAACTGTACAAAAAAGATCTTCACAACCAAGATAATCACGATGGTGTGATCACTCACTTAGAGCCAGGAATCCTGGAATGTGAAGTCAAGTGGGCCTTAGAAAGCATCACTACGAACAAAGCTAGTGGAGGTGATGGAATTCCAGTTGAGCTATTTCAAATCCTGGAAGATGATGCTGTGAAAGTGCTGCACTCAATATGCCAAAAAATTTGGAAAACTCAGCAGTGGCCACAGGACTGGAAAAGGTCAATTTTCATTCCAATCCCAAACAAAGGCAATGCCAAAGAATGCTCAAACGCCCACACAATTGCACTCATCTCACATGCTAGTAAAGTAATGCTC
>NW_011494602.1:463659-463885 GCF_000754665.1 Bison bison bison | reverse complement strand
AGCTCAACATTCAGAAAATGAAGATCATAGCATCTGGTCCCATCACTTCATGGGAAATAGATGGGGAAAAAGTGGAAACAGTGTCAGACTTGATTTTTTTGGGCTCCCAAATCACTGTAGATGGTGATTGCAGCCATGAAATTAAAAGACGCTTACTCCTTGGAAGGAAAGTTATAACCAACCTAGATAGCATATTCAAAAGCAGAGACATTACTTTGCCAACAAA
>NW_011494602.1:445911-463318 GCF_000754665.1 Bison bison bison | reverse complement strand
CTGAGCACCGAAGAATTGATGCTTTTGAACTGTGGTGTTGGAGAAGACTCTTGAGAGTCCCTTGGACTGCAAGGAGATCCAACCAGTCCATTCTGAAGGAGATCAGCCCTGGGATTTCTTTGGAAGGACTGATGCTAAAGCTGAAACTCCAGTACTTTGGCCACCTCATGCGAAGAGTTGATTCATTGGAAAAGACTCTGATGCTGGGAGGGACTAGGGGCAGGAGGAGAAGGGGACGACAGAGGATGGGATGGCTGGATGACATCACCGACTTGATGGACATGAGTTTGGGTGAACTCCGGGAGTTGGTGATGGACAGCGAGGCCTGGCGTGCTGCAATTCATGGGGTCGCAAAGAGTCAGACACGACTAAGTAACTGAATTGAACTGAATTGAACTAAATGAGTGATGTTGATCATATTTTCATGCGTTTGTTAGTCATCTGAATGTCTTCTTTGGAGAAGTGTCTGTTTAGGTCTTTGGCCCACTTATTAATCGGGTTGTTCTTTTTTCTGGTATTCAGCTGCATAAGCTGCTTGTATATTTTGGAGATTAATTGTCAGTTGTTTCCTTTGCTATTATTTTCTGCCATTCTGAGAGCTGTCACTTTGCCTTTCTTATAGTTTCCTTTGTTGTGCAAAAGCTTTTAAACTTAATTAGGTCCCATTTCTTTATTTTTGTTTTTATTTACTATATGAGGTTAGGCATAGAGGGTATTGCTGTGTTTTATTTTGAAGAGTGTTCTGCCTATGTTTTCCTCTAAGAATTTTATAGTTTCTGGTCTTACATTTAGGTCTTTAATCCATTTGAGTTTATTTTTTGTGTATGGTGTTAGAAATTGTTCTAGTTTCATTCCTTTACATGTAATTGACCAGTTTTCCCAGCACCACTTGAAGAAACTATCTTTTCTCCGTTGTATATTTTTGCCTCCTTTGTCAAAGATAAGGTGTCCATAGGTGCATGGATTTACCTCTGGGCTTTCTATTTTGTTCCACTGATCTATATTTCTGTCTTTGTGCCAGTACCATACTGTCTTGATGACTGTAGCTTTGCAGTATATTCTGAAGTCAGACTGGCTGATTCCTCCAGTTACATTCTTCTTTCTCAAGATTGCTTTGGCTATTCAGGGTCTTTTCTGTTTCCATACAAATTGTGAAATTATTTATTCTACTTCTGTGAAAAATAACATTGGTAGTTTGATAGGGATTGCATTAAATCTATAGATTGCTTTGGATAGTATACTCATTTTCATTATATTGATTCTTCCAACCCAAGAACATGGTATGTTTCTCCATCTATTTGTGTCATCTTTGATTTCTTTCATTAGTGTTTTATACTTTTCTGTATACAAGTCTTTCATTTCTTTAGGTAAATTTATTCCTAAGTATTTTATTCTTTAAAATACTCAGTGGAGAATGGGATTGTTTCCTTAATTTTCTCTTTCTGATTTTTCATTGTTAGTGTATAGGAATGCAAGGGATCTCTGCATATCAGTTTTATATCCTGCAACTTTACCATATCCACTGATTAGCTCCTGTAATTTTCTTGTGGCATATTTAGGGTTTTCTATGTAGAGGATCATATCATGTGCAGATGATGAGAGCTTTACTTTTCTCTTCCAATCTGGATTCCTTTCATTTCTTTTTCTTCTCTGATTGCTGTGGCCAGGACTCCCAAAACCATGCTGAGCAGTGGTGCCACTCTCACCACTTCTATTCAACATAGCACTGTAAGTCCTAGTAATAGCGATCAGATAAGAAAAATACAAGATATTCAAATTTCAAAGAATGAAGCAATGCTGTCATTGTTTGCAGATGACATGATCCTAATACATACAAAATGCTAAGTGAAAGTGTTAGTTGCTCAGTCGTGCCAGACACTTTGTGACCCCATGGACTGCAGCTAACCAGGTTTCACTTCCAAGGGATTTTCCAGGCAAGGAGACTGGAGTGGTTTGCCATTTCCTTCTCCATAAACAGCCTCTTGATGAAGGTAAAAGAAGAGAGTGGAAAAGCTGGCTTAAAAATCAACATTCAAAAAACTAAGATCATGGCATCCAGTCACATCACTTCATGGCAAATAGATGGGGAAACAATGGGAACAGTGACAGACTTTATTTTGGGGGGCTTTAAAATCACTGCAGATGGTGACTGCGGCCATGAAATTAAAGATGCTTGTTCCTTGGAAGAAAAACTATGAAAAACCTAGACAGTATGTTAAAAAGCCGGAGACATTACTTTGCCTACAAAGGTCCGTCTAGTCAAAGCTATGGTTTTTCCAGTAGTCACGTATGGGTGTGAGAGTTGGTCTGTAAAGAAGGCTGAACACCAAACAACTGCTGCTTTGGAGCTGTGATTTTGGAGAAGACTCTTGAGAGTCCCTTGGACTGCAAGGAGATCAAACAGGTCATCACAAAGGAGATCAATCCTGAGTATTCATTAGAAGGACTGATGCTGAAGCTGAAATCAGAATACTTTGGCTGCCTGATGAGAACTGACTCATTGGAAAAAACCATTATGCTGGAAAAGATTGAAGGCAGGAGGAGAAGGGGATGATGAGAAGTTTGGATGGCATCACCGATTCAAAGGACATGAGTCTGAGCAAACCCCAGGAGACGGTGAAGGACAAAAAGCCTGGAGTGCTGCAGTCCATGGGGCTGCAAATAGTTGGACACGACTGAGTGACTGAACAACAACAATAAAGAAAGGAAGAATAAGATTTTTTTCCTTTAAAAAGAAAACATACAAAGTAGGTTGCCAGGGGCAGCAAGAAAGTGGAAATGGGGATGACAGCTAAAGTATACAGAATTTCTGTATACTTTATGATAAAAACGTTCTGGAATTAGGTGGTGGTGATGGTTATAAAACTGTGTGCGTATACTTAAAAAACACTGAATTGTACACTTTATATAGGGTAATTTGTGGTATTTAAATTTCATTTGTAAAATACCTGAAGTGTATTTTACACTTATCAGTTCAGTTCAGTTCAGTCACTCAGTCGTGTCCAACTCTTTGCCACCCAATGGACTGCAGCATGCCTGACTTCCCTGTTCATCACCAACTCCCAGAACTTGCTCAAACTCATGTCCATGGAGTCAGTGATGCTATCCAACCATCTTATCCTCTGTCACACACTTCTCCTCCTGCCTTCAATCTTTCCCAGCATCAGGGTCTTTTCCAATGAGTCAGCTCTTCTCATCAGGTGGCCAAAGTATTGGAGCTTCAGCTTCAGCATCAGTCCTTACAATGAATATTCAGGAATGATTTCCTTTAGGATTGACTTGTTGGATCTCCTTGCAGTCCAAGGGACTCTCATGAGTCTTCTCCAAGGCCATACCTTGAATGCATCAATTCTTCAGTGCCCAGCTTTCTTTATAGTCCAACTCTTACATCCATACATGACTATTGGAAAACCCATAGCTTTGACTATATGGATCTTTGTCAGCAAAGTAATGTCTCTGCTTTTTAAAATGCTGTTTATGTTGGTCAGAGCTTTCCTTCCAAGGAGCAAGAGGCTTCTAATTTCATGCCTGCAGTCACCATCTGCAGTGATTTTGGAGCCCAAGAAAATAAAGTCTGTCACTGTTTCCACTGTTTCCCCATCTATTTGCCATGAAGTGATGGGACCAGATGCCACGATCTTTGTTTTCTGAATGTTGAGCTTTAAGCCAATTTTTTCACTCTCTACTTTCACTTTCATCAAGAGGCTCTTCAGTTCCTCTTTGCTTTCTGCCATAATGGTGGTGTCATCTGCATATCTGAGGTTATTGATATTTCTCCCGGCAATCTTGATTCCAGCTTGTGCTTCATCCAGCCCAGTGTTTCTCATGATGTATTCTGCATATAAGGTAAATAAGCAGGGTGACAATATACAGCTTTGATTTACTCCTTTCCTGATTTGGAACCAGCCCATTGTTCCATGTCTGGTTCTGTTTTTCTTGACTGGCATACAGATATATTTCTTAGGAGGCAGGTAAGATGGCCTAGTACTTCCATTTCTTTAAGAATTTCCCACAGTTTGTTGTGATCCACACAGTCAAAGGCTTTGGTATAGTCAATAAAGCAGTAGATGTTTTTCTGGAACTCACTTGCTTTTCCTATGATCCAACAGATGCTGGCAATTTGATCTCTGGTTCCTCTGCCTTTCTAAATACAGCTTGAGCATCTGGAAATTCTCAGTTCACATACTGTTGGAGCTTCTCTTGAAGAATTTTGATCATCTCTTTACTACCATGAGATAAGTGTGATTGTGCAGTAGTTTGAACATTCTTTGGCATTGCATTTCTTTGGGACTGGAATGAAAACTGACCTTTTCCATTCCTGTGGCCACTGCTGAGTTTTTCAAATTTGCTGGCATATTGAGTGCAACACTTTCAAAGCATCATCTTTTAGGATTTGAAACCACTCAACTGGAATTCCATCACCTCCACTAGCTTTATTCGTAGTGATGTTTCCTAAGACCCACTTGGCTTCCCATTCCAGGATGTCTGGCTCTAGGTGAGTGATCATAGCATCATGGTTATCTGGGTCCTGAAGATCATTTTGTATAGTTCTTCTATATTCTTGCCATCTCTTCCTAATCTTCTGTTTCTGTTAGGTCCATACTGTTTCTGTCCTTTATTGTGCCCATATTTACATGAAATGTTCCTTTGGTATCTCTAATTTTCTTAAAGAAATGTCTAGTCTTTCCCATTCTATTGCTTTCCTCTATTTCTTTGCATTGATCACTGAGGAAGGCTTTCTTATCTCTCCTTGCTATTCTTTGGAACTCTGTGTTCAGATGGGTATGTGTTTCTTTTTCCTTTGCCTTTCACTTCTTTTCTTTCCTCAGCTATTTGTGAGGCCTCCACAGACAATTATTTTGCCTTTTAGCATTCCTTTTTCTTAGCGATGGTCTTGATACCACCTCTTGTACCACGTCATGAACTTCTGTCCACAGTTCTTCAACCATGATCAGATCTAATCCCTTGAATCTATTTGTCACTTCCACTGTATAATTGTGAGGGATTTGATTTAGGTCGTCCCTGAATGGTGTAGTGGTTTTCCCTACTTTCTTCAAGTCTGAATTTGGCAGTAAGGAGTTCATGATCTGAGCCACAGTCAGTTCCCGGTCTTATTTTTGCTGACTGTATAGAGCTTCTCCATCTTTGGCTGCAAAGAATATAATCAATCTGATTTCAGTGTTGGCCATCTGGTGATGTCCATGTGTAGAGTTGTTGGAAGAGGGCGTTTGCTATGACCAGTGCTTTCTCTTGGCAAAACTCTGTTAGCTTTTGCAGTGCTTCATTCTGTACATCAAGGCCAAATTTGCCTGTTTCTCCAGTTATCTCATGTCTTCCTACTTTTGCATTCCAGTCCCCCACAATGACACATTCATCTTTTTTTGGTGTTAGTTCTAGAAGGTCTTGTACATCATCATAGAACCCTTCAACCTCAGCTTCTTCAACATTAATGTTTGGGGCATAGACTTGGATTACTGTGATATTGAATGGTTTGCCTTTGAAATGAACAGAGATCATTCTGTCATTTTTAAGACTGCACCCAAGTACTGCATTTTGTACTCTTTTGTTGACTATGAGGACTGCTCTAATTCTTTTAAGAGATTCTTGCCACCCAAGATGGATGTGTAGGGCCACCCAAGATGGACGGGTCATGATAGAGAATTCTGAGAAAATGTGGTTCACTGGAGAAGGGAATGGCAAACCAGTTCAGTCTTCTTGCCTTGAGAACCCCATGAACAGTGTGAAAAGGCAAAAAGATACGACAGTGAAAGATGAACTCCCCATGTCAGTAGGTGCCCAATATGCTACTGGAGAAGAGTCGAATGAAATAGGACATCTCAATTCAGTGTTCAGTATCCACATGTAGCCATCAAATACTGTATAGATAGTGAAAATGTAGATCTTTGTTATTCTTATTAGAGTGTTTTAAGGACCAGTATCATCAGCATTACTTGGGAGCCAGTTAAAACGTAGAATCTCAGACAAACTAGTGATTACAAGATGGGACAGAGGTAGGATGAAGGGCAGATAGGTGAAGGGGTTCAAGGGATACAAACTACCAGGTATAAAATAACTAAGTTACAAGGATGTAATGTACAGCACAAGGAAAATAGTCAATATTTTATAATTACTGTGTATGCATTATGCAATATAGTCTATAAAAATATGAAATTACTACATTGTACACCTGAAACTAATGTAATATTGTAACTCAACTATTCTTCAATTTAAAAAAGGAGAGATAAGCAGTGAACATTATCAATATATAAACTGTAAATTTGTCCAAATAATTTGTCAAAAAACTCCAATGAATTGGAACTTATAGGACTAAAGACATTCAAGATAACTAAAATTTATAGTTTGAATCCAAACTAGATTTCCCCTACTATATAGATAAGACCACATCAATCTTGTTCCCCAGTGTTTATGTGAGTCTGTTTCCTAAAACTGTACAAATGTTAGATAACTGTGAAGAAGGCTGAGTGCCAAAGAATTGATGCTTTTGAACTGTGGTGTTGGAGAAGACTCTTGAGAGTCCCTTGGACTGGAAGGAGATCCAACCAGTCCATTCTGAAGGAGATCAGCCCTGGGATTTCTTTGGAGGGAATGATGCTAAAGCTGAAACTCCAGTACTTTGGCCACCTCGTGCAAAGAGTCGACTCATTGGAAAAGACTCTGATGCTGGGAGGGATTGGGGGCAGGAGGAGAAGGGGACGACAGAGGATGAGATGGCTGGATGGCATCACTGACTCGATGGACGTGTCTGAGTGAACTCCGGGAGTTGGTGATGGACAGGGAGGCCTGGTGTGCTGCAATTCATGGGGTCGCAAAGAGTCGGACACAACTGAGCGACTGAACTGAACTGAACTGAATATGATATTATAAATAAATTCCTTTTCTTCTGTTATTGTTCAGCTCAGTCATCTTTATATATGCTTAATCTTTGCTAGTCACTTGTGCTATTACATTTTCTTATTTTTTTTTTTTTCATTTCCCTTGGTATATCAGTGTTTTTGTTACTGGTTTCTAAGAATGCATTTATGATTAAGAATGCTAACCATTTGTCATGTGATGCAAATGAAATAGCATATTTTATACACCAACTTACTATGGTGTTTTGTATTTTGGTTGTGTGTTAAAATATAGTCATGTTTATTTTTAATTAATTAATTACTAATTAATTAAAAAGAAAGGGAGAAATTTGAAAAACAAAAGTGAAAAAAAAAGAAATGTGGAACCTCAGACTGGAGCCCAGAAGTGCCGCCTCAGAATCTGCATTCTAACAAGATCCTGCGGTGATTTTTACACTCCCCCAAGTTCCAGAAGGCTGATTGTATTAATATTGCCAGCAGCTGACCCTGCTGAGTAATTGCAGGACTGCCAGCAAAGAAGAAATAATTCTTTAGTGGGATCTAAATTACCTAACATTACCGAATCAGTACTTCAATTCTCTTCCACTCACCTCTTACCCTATGTTACAGAACCTAATTTTGTTATTTGCTCCTAATTGCTCCTGAGACTTTTGCCCACTCCTGGCTGAGAGTCTAAGTTTGAGATGATTCCAAGCTCAGGGTCACTGACTAAATTTAATGACAATCTCTTTGTGTCTGTAAATCTACTAAAGATGACAGTTTTGAAAACCATACAGCTTTGCTTACCCAGAGTTTTGTGGTAAGCCCAGAAGGCTGTGGAAGCACACGTACTTTTATCCATTGTATAGCCACAGCAGTGAACAGACTGGGGCAACTGTGGGTCACATATTTTCCATGTTAATTGGAGGAATGTGCACTAATTTTATAAATAATTCCCAACAGTCCACATCTCCCTTTCTCCTAATATAAGGACAGAAGGGGAGAAAAAAAACACACACAGAGATACAGAGAGAATACAATGCATTTGTTTTTATTTATATTTTAGCTGTGCTTAAAACAAACTACAGCATATTATTTCAAGGGCATTCATTATTCACTAGAAATGATTCCAAAGAAGTTGAGAGCACATTTTCAGATTTACTGGGAAGTGAGTCTATCTCTAAAGGACTTTAGGTTCTAGTCCTTTTCCTGTTACTATGGATGTAAGATGTAGTCATGTATGGATGTAGAATGTAGTCATGTACGGATGTGAAAGTAAAACCATAAAGAAAGCTGAGCATCGAAGAATTGATGCTTTTAAGCTGTGGTGTTGATAAGATTCTTGAGAGTCCCTGGGACTGTAAGGAGGTCAAACCAGTCAATTCTAAAGGAAATCAGTCCTGAATATTCATTGGAAGGACTGATGCTGAAGCTAAAGCTCCAATACTTCAGCCACCTAATGAAAAGAACTGACTCACTGGAAAAGACCTTAATGCTGGAAAAGATTGAAGGCAGGAGGAGAAGGAGATGACAGAGGATGAGATGGTTGAATGGCATAACCGACTCAATGGACATGAGTGAGTTTGAGCAAGCTCCTGGAGTTGGTGATGGACAGGGAGGCCTGGTGTGCTGCAGTCCATGGGGTAGCAAAGATTTAGACATAACTCAGTGACTGAACTGACTGACTGAACTGATGGATGTAGAAAATTTCAAAAAACAACATGATTGATATTTACAGCACTGAGGAGTTTTCTTTTTCTCCCTCTGTGTAACCTGAACTTCCTTTCTGTATGTCCCATAACTTTTGTATCTTTCTTAACCTGAAAAATACAGAATTATAGAGGCTTTGTTAAATATTATCATTTTCATTGAAAAGCTTGACATCTAACTTGCCCTTCACCCTAATGTGTCGGTATTCATAAAATAAAAATGTCATGAGTGTTATAAGTATGTTCATTCTTCATCACCACGTGACTGGAGGACTCCCTTTACACAATGAGCTTTGCTGAATGGAATGGCGAGTACAAAAAGAATGAATCCTGTGCTCTGCTTTCCAAAAGTATGCAACACATTGAAAACACAGCATAATGAACTAGAGCCCAGAATTACAGGAGAAAATTAGAGGTATGCAAAAAACATGTTTAAAGTTCTGTATTATAACAGTGAAGGTGAGGGAGGTCATTTCAGTGTGCGGTCTGGAATGGATGGCCGAAAGCAGCTGCTGGGAGAAAGTGGCTTTGAGCTAAAACTGGAGGACAAGAAGAATTTGTAAATACGGCAATATTGGGATACAGCATTCTATGAAAAGGGAAGATTTTCAAGAACCATTTTGTTTTAATTGTTGTTCAGTCAGTAAGTCATGTCCAGCGTTTTTCGACCCATGGACTGCAGCACTCCATGGAAGGTAAATAAAAAAACAGTCAATTTCTGGGGCTTCTCTGGTGGGCCAGTGGTTGAGACTTCATGCTCCCACTGCACAGGGCATGGGTTTGATCCCTGGTCCCATGTTGGGAAACTAAGATGCTGCAAGCCATTGCGGGATAGCCAAAAAGTGGAAAAAAAAAAAAAAATCCACACCAAAAAAATCACTTTCTGCTCTAGGAACAATTTTATTAGTGCTGTCCTGCAGATGTGACAGATCAATCCCATGTCCTGAGGACAAAGAAGAGGAAAATCAAGTTGAACTATAAGGAATAATTCTCTGCCACCGCAACAGTTGGGAAAGAAGACAAAATTAGCAGGGGTTTTTGAAGTGAAATAATTTCCTGGCATTGAACAACCTGCTGACCAGTTAATTATAAATGAATGACTTTTACAAGTTTTTATTTTTATTTTGTGGTAGGGTCCTGTACACAATCAGTATAAATAATGCAATCAATATACTTAATAAATGAATGTTATCAATATTAAGTAGCCATAGCTCTAATACTTAAATCTATGTTTTAATAAATTTCAAAACTGTTCTTTGCTCCTTAGTTAAGTTACAAAAAAAGAAGGAAGTTGTTGATCAAGAATGTTAAGGTATATCTTTTTAATAAATAAGCTATGGTCTTACTAAAGCACAAATAGTAATTTAGGGAAGTAGTCATAACCTTGAGACAAACATCAGAAGCCTATTAAGGGTAGTGACACATTCAACTGAAGAGTTTTCTAGAAACTCAAGGGTCTTCACATATCTTTTAAGAGAAATGAAATTTGGGGTAAGGCAGAACTCAGGAACTGAGATAAACAAGCCTTTTATATTTTAATATGTGTGGTTGTGATTTGCACACATAATACAAAGAGTTCATTCACTTTTTTTCCTCACAAAAGTAATGTAATGCTGAAATGAATTGATTTTTCTCAAATGTCCAAATGTATTTATCTTTTTCCTCTCATAATGTCAGACATTACTTTTGGCAGATGATGTTGAAAACAGAAAGTGTTTAGTTAACCACTTGGGCAGCTGTGGATTCTTTCTTTTTCTTTCCAATTAATGAATAAGCACTTCCTTGCAGCAAAGAATGGAGGTGAAGTTAGCATTTAATTGACAATGGAACAATCTTGAATAAAAACAAGTATCTGAGAGGGAAAAAAATGCCCTCAAGAAATATATTGTTTATGCATCGCACGTAGACAGCACCATCCCTGCACCTGTTTTCAGATGGGAAGAACTCCAGGTCACATAGGAGGAATACGCTTCTCTTTTTAAGCCGATTGCTTCTAAATGTAGCTCAACATAATGGGTCCTCACAGTTTTGTGTTCTGCTTTCAGCAAAACACAAAAATCTGGACCAGTTTTGATTTGCAAGGACAGTCACAGCCATTTCAGAACGTCTACATCTTTCTTCTGAAGACTTGGATTATTAATGGTGACAGTTGAATCCTCTCTTCCCCTTCTGTGATTAACATTTCTTACTGAAGCCATTGGTTGTTTTCTCAGAGTACTGGGGGTGGCAGATGGAGGGATCCTCTCTGCTCAAGTAAATAGCAAGGTCGGCAGGATTTCTAAAGTTACTGACACTGTGTGTCTGTGGGATCTGTGGGATATATATGGAAGACTCTTTGAATTTGCAAAATGCTGCCTCCACAAAAAGAAGTGATCTCAAAAAGGAAAGTACTTTATTTGCCTTAAACTTTGATTAGTTTGAAAGTCCTGCCATTGGCAGTTTGAAAGATGTCACCAAAAACTGGGAAGTTCCAGGCTCTACTTTGACACATGCCTATAGCCCAGGACTTTTAATATTTATGGGATATGACTTCTAACTGGCAATGATCACTTATTTTCCACAAGCTGTGGGCAAATACTGATTGCCTGAAGAGCCAGGAACATGGTAAGCTCCAGATTCAATATCGTACTTGCAGTAGACGGAGATTTCATCTTCATGGGGATAGTCATCACTGTTCTTCACCAACAGGCTACTCGGAATTTGTCACAGAATACCAAGACTTTATAACCCTCCAACAATCAGATCAGATCAGAACTTGAACCAGAAAAAACAACAATCAGTTCTGTTCAGTCACTCAGTCATGTCTGACTCTTTGCCACCCCAAGGACAGCAGCACGCCAGACCTTCCTGTCCATCACCAACTCCTGGAGCTTGCTCAAAATCATGTCCATCGAGTCAGTGATGCCATCCAACCATCTCATCCTCTGTCATCCCCTTCTCCTCCTGCCTTCAATCTTTTCCAGCATCAGGGTCTTTTCCAATGAGTCAGTTCTTTTCATCAGGTGGCCAAAGTATAGGAGCTTCAGCTTCAGCATCAATCCTTCCAATGAATATTCAGGACTGAATATAAGAACATAACATAAGAACAATATAATATAATATATATAATTATATACATAAAATAATATAACAAGGACTGAATATAAGAACAATAGTGTCTCTTGTAAAACATGGCCTTCTGAAAATGCATAAAAGACCAAACTTCACAGCTATAAAAGTGGTTGAAAAAAATATAACTGAAGGAGAATGAGAATCAAGAAAGGAATATTTTAAAAATATTTGGGTAGGTGGTAACTTCCTTCTTTAAGATCCCCTCCTCCGTCCCCCTTAGTATGTAGTCACCTGAGGGGAGAGGTCTTTGTTTTGGTCCCTGATATGTCCCGTGTGCCTAGGACAGACTGGCACATAGTAGCACTCAATAAATGCTTGGTAAGTGAACAAATGAATGAATAAATGCAACTTAACTGTTTCAGTTTGGGCATCTGTCTTTTAATTAAAATGGGAGCTGTACACAAGGATAGTTTGGAGTCGAATGACTAATGGAGCAACACATACATTTTTTCTGAGTTTGATCAAATTCACTAGAGTGGTTCAGTGGCAAAGAATCTGCCTGCCAATTCAGGAGACATGGGTTTGATCCCTGGTCAGGGAAGATCCCACGTGTGGCAGAGGAACTAAGCCTGTGCACCACAGGCTACAACTGCTGAGCCCATGTGCCACAAGCACTGAAGGCCACGCCTAGGGCCCATGCCCTAGGACATGACTGAAGCAACTTAGCAGCAGCAGCAGACAAGAGATAACAATATTAGAGTATTGATACAGATTGTACTTTTAGAATTTGAGGAAGGGGCTTGGAACTTTTGTTCAACCACACACAAAATATTCCAGAAGTATCTTGAAATATATTTCAAGTATATGTTAGAACACCTCAGAAGAGGTGTGCACAGGAAATGGACATCAATTCCCCAGAGTCCTGCCCCTTGGAGAGAACAGAGTGGTATTTAGAGATGGTTCTCTCCAGTTCTTTTTCGTGAATACATATACACATATGTAAGTACATATTCTCTTATGAGATTTGAAAATGTTTGTAATAATTCCTTCCTTTGCAACTTGGGACTAAACTTATGAGCAAGCAGAGTGTAAGCAGACTAAGAACATTTTAATCCTGTGGGAATATGGATTTTGTAGCACTCTATGAACCCATGAAGTGTCCCCATTTGGCTAATGTGTCCTTTGACAGGGTGGAAAATGTTAACATAGAAAAAAGAAAAAGAAATAACCGAATAGTTAACTCATTTTCCAATAGACCATCTGAATTGTTCCATTTGAAATTTCATAAATATTTGACATTTTACTCAACTCTTGTTTAGTTGCTACTGAAATGAAAGAGAATTTGCCAAAGTCCTTGATTGACAAGGGATGCAGTTCTTCAGTGTCTCAGTGATGAAGTGTGTGCCTTGAAGAGAAATTCTTGTGTAAAAGGACAGAGAAAACAATCTGATACCAGGAACCAAAGTCACGTGTGTGTGTGTGTATGCTGGCATTTGTGCAGTCTCCACTGTAATAATTTTTCCTTTCTTTTTTGGGCTGTACCGGGTTTTTGTTGCTCTGCGGGTTTTTTTCTCTTGTGGCAGAGTGAGGGCTACTCTAGCTGTGGTGTACAGGCTTCTCACTGAAGGGCATGGGCCCTAGGCGTGGCCTTCAGTGCTTGTGGCACATGGGCTCAGCAGTTGTAGCCTGTGGTGCACAGGCTTAGTTCCTCTGCCACACGTGGGATCTTCCCTGACCAGGGATCAAACCCATGTCTCCTGAATTGGCAGGCAGATTCTTTGCCACTGAACCACTCTAGTGAATTTGATCAAACTCAGAAAAAATGTATGTGTTGCTCCATTAGTCATTCGACTCCAAACTATCCTTGTGTACAGCTCCCATTTTAATTAAAAGACAGATGCCCAAACTGAAACAGTTAAGTTGCATTTATTCATTCATTTGTTCACTTACCAAGCATTTATTGAGTGCTACTATGTGCCAGTCTGTCCTAGGCACACGGGACACATCAGGGACCAAAACCAAGACCTCTCCCCTCAGGTGACTACATACTAACGGGGACGGAGGAGGGGAGAAGAAAACAAATACATCGATAATCAGTATCATTGTATATTGGAAGGAGGTAAGTGTGATACATTTTTAAAGTAAGATAAGGGAAATCAATTGTTATTAGGCTTGGGGTGCAGTTTTTAAATAAAAGGTGATATTTCAGCAAAAACTTCAAGAAGGTAAGAGAGGGAGCGAGGTAAACATCTTGGAAAATAGTGTCCCAAGCAGAAGGAACAGCCAGTGCAAAGATCCTATGGCAGGAACTTGCCTAGTGGTGTTTGAGGAGCAACGAGGCAGCCAATGTGCCAGGGGAGGGTTGTGAAGTGGAGAGAGGAATAAAGAGATATCAGGGGAGAGGGGGGAGCTGGCACAGCAAAGGACACCAGATCTCATAGATCTGCTTTTACTGTGAAGGAAATGAGAGCTCTTGGAGAGATTCAATTAGCTGTATGGAGGCAAGACTAGGGTGAGGCCAGTTAACAGGCTTTTGCACCAACCTAGACAAGAGATACAGAGAAGGCAATGGCACCCCACTCCAGTACTCTTGCCTGGAAAATCCCATGGGCAGAGGAGCCTGGTAGGCCGCAGTCCATGGGGTCGCTAAGAGTCGGACACGACTGAGCGACTTCACTTTCACTTTTCACTTTACTGCATTGGAGAAGGAAATGGCAACCCACTCCAGTATTCTTGCCTGGAGAATCCCAGGGACTGGGGAGCCTGGTGGGCTCCGTCTATGGGATCGCACAGAGTCGGACACAACTGAAGTGACTTAGCAGCAGCAGCAGACAAGAGATAACAACAGTTCAGATAACGGTGCTAATGGTGAAGGCTGAGAGAAATGGGTTGGATTTTTACTATATTTTGAATGTGAATAAAAAAGGATTGATTTTCTGATTGATTAGAAGGAAGGATGAGAGGAAAACAGCAATCAAGGGTGCCTCCAAGAATTTTGGCCAGGACAACCTGAAGAATGGAGTTGCCGTGCACTAAGCTGGGGCAAGCTGCAAAAAAAAGAGCAGCTTTGGGGAAAAATGAGATGTTCAATGCTAGATGTGTTGAGTTTGAGATGTCCCAGAGACAGAGAGGCACAGAAGATTATTTTAAGTATCTCAGATACCAACTCCACACAAAAATGGCATTAAGAAATAGCTGGGTAAAGTTAGCAAAGCTCATATTTGAATCCTTCCTGGGATAACCTGAGCTGGGTTATCCTCACCCAGTTTCTGATCTCTCTGAGAGTCTTCATTCTGCTGTTCCCTCCCATTAGAATTTCCTTATAGAGCTATTTATTCACATATTTTAAAACACAGCCTTCTCTTCAATAATGAGGCTGTGAGCATATTTCCTACTCACAGGCACTGCAAATAAAAAATGCTGGGAAAGCACTCTCGCCACCAAGGCTGGCAGAACCTTTAGTTCCAAAATCTGCATATCAGAACATTTTATCTTCTTACGAGACTCCTGACTCTTGACAAAGAAAAAGTAGGTGAGGAAATGGGGGGGATGGATTCTAAAGTAATTTTATGTTTACTGCTAATCTAGAAACCTGCATGTGCTCTTTACATTAGAAAATGATGCAAAGGAACACGTTGACAAGAAGTCATTTAACAAGTAGAATCAGCCTTGATTTACACGACACGGTAACACTGGAGGTCAGCTCTGTACTTTGCCTCTGTCCATTTTCTCAGGGCAATTTGGAAGGCTGTATGTTCTGGTGACCTGAGAACGTTTCTCCAAGAAACGTTTTTTCCCCACAAACTTTATTGTGAAAAAACCATTCTAACATCACCCCCAAACTTTTGTGAATAGACACCTGAAACATTTATCCTCTAAGCCACAAGGGGGTGTTAGGTTTGGTGTGACACAAGCAGAGCACCAAAGTCCAGCCACCTCCAGTGTGAGCAGCTTCATCTGCGGATCCTTGGGGGACGCAGAAATATCAGCGTTTCTGGTCTGAGCCAATGGGTACAAGACTGAGAAGGTACTGGCAAAGGACGGAAGATTGATGGAGACAGAAGAACTGAACAGGAGACAGGGTCCTGGGTTGGTTTCCTCACCTGTCAAACGGTGGGAGTTTTCATCCAGGAGATTGTTCTGAGAACTAAGTCAGTCAAGATATGCAAACTACTTCATCTGGTGTTATTCAAGAATTCAGTACTATTCCCACTAAGTAAGACTCTTCTTAAAAACTTTTATTGGGGTACAGTTACTTTACAATGTTGTATTAGTTTCATTGGCAGAGGTGTGGATGGACCTGGAAACTGTCATACAGAATGAAGTAAGTCAGAAAAAAAAGCAAATATTATATACTAATGCATATACATGAAGTCTAGAAACATGGTACAGATGAACCTACGTGTAAAGCAGAAATAGAGACACAGGCATAGAGAACAAAAGTAGGGCACAGGGGGAACAGGAAAGTGGGGTGAATGGGAGACTGGACGGATACACAGATACTATTGACACTGTGCATATAGTAAATAATTAGTGAGAACCTGCTGGATAGCACGGGCAACTCAGCTCAGTGCTCCATGGTGACCTAAATGGGAAAGAAATCCGAAAAAGAGGGGAAATGTGTATACATATAGCTGATTCACTTTGCTAAATAAAACTCCTAACAAAGTACTTGGCACATAATACGAGTTTCGTATGAGATCTGCTGTCAGAATAACTCAGGAACCCAATAAGCAGATGTGTTATGAAAGGAGACCCAATAGGAGGATGAGGGAAAACTAAACTGTCTACCTCCTGTACACGAAGAGCTATACAAGGTTCTTCACCCTCAGGATCACGTGTGATAGTTCAAACAGCCTTCCAAGGTAGATACTGTGATCTGTTTCAGAGATGCAGAAATGGAAGTTCAGAGAGGTCCAGGCGCTCACAGCAAAGACCTCTGTATAGGTGGAAAGATGCTGCACAGCATCTTTGTGTGTCAGTTTAACACATTATGTTTTCAGATTGTCTGACTGTCTGGGTTTCCCATTTACAAACCCTGGGAACTCAGTGACTATCCCAACCAAATATCCTCTGGCCCCAAGCTAAGGTGCCTTTGCAGGAACTTGTCAGCTCCATGTTAAGCATGTAGATGGGGGCAGGGCAGGGACAGTTCTTAGAGAAAGGGTTGTGGGGCAGATGAAACCAAAGGCACCGATGTCCTAGGAAAGCTTATGCTAAATACTCTTATATGATAAAGACAGTCAGTGATTGGAGGATTCTTGCTTTCATTCAGTCACTCAACGAACTTTTGAGAGTTAGCAGTGTGTGGGAAAAGCAAGAGAGTTCCAGAAAAACATCTATTTCTGCTTTATTGACTATGCCAAAGCCTTTGACTGTGTGGATCACAATAAACTGTGGAAAATTCTGAAAGAGATGGGAATTCCAGACCACCTGACATGCCTCTTGAGAAACCTATATGCAGGTCAAGAAGCAACAGTTACAACTGGACATGGAACAATAGACTGGTTCCAAACAGGAAAAGGAGTACGTCAAGGCTATATATTGTCACCCTGCTTATTTAACTTACATGCAGAGTACATCATGAGAATCGCTGGGCTGGAAGAAGTACAAGCTGGAATCAAGATTGCTGGGAGAAATATCAATAACCTCAGATATGCAGATGACACCACCCTTATGGCAGAAAGTAAAGAGGAACTAAAAAGCCGCTTGATGAAAGTGAAAGAGGAGAGAGAAAAAGTTGGCTTAAAGCTCAACATTCAGAAAATGAAGATCATGGCATCTGGTCCCATTACT
>NW_011494602.1:443782-445811 GCF_000754665.1 Bison bison bison | reverse complement strand
TTTTTCTGGGCTCCAAAATTACTACAGATGGTGATTGCAGCCATGAAATTAAAAGATGCTTACTCCTTGGAAGGAAAGTTATGACCAACCTAGATAGCATATGCAAAAGCAGTGACGTTACTTTGCCAACAAAGGTCAGTCTAGTCAAGGCTATGGTTTTTCCAGTGGTCATGTATGGATGTGAGAGTTGGACTGTGAAGAAAGCTGAGCACTGAAGAATTGATGCTTTTCAACTGTGGTGCTGGAGAAGACTCTTGAGAGTCTGGAGATCCAACCAGTCCATTCTAAAGGAGATCAGCCCTGGGAGTTCTTTGGAAGGAATGATGCTGAAGCTGAAACTCCAGTACTTTGGCCACCTTATGCAAAGAGTTGACTCATTGGAAAAGACTGACGCTGGGAGGGATTGGGGGCAGGAGAAGAAGAGGACAACAGAGGATGAGATGGCTGGATGGCATCACCAACTCGACAGACATGAGTTTGAGTCAACTCCGGGAGTTGGTGATGGACAGGGAGGCCTGGCATGCTGCAATTCATGGGGTCGCAAAGAGTCGGACATGACTGAGTGACTGAACTGAACTGAACTGAACTGAACTGAAGGTCCCTATGACAGTTAAATATCTTTCCTTAAGGAGAAAGATAAAGGATGTTTACTGTGGGGCTTTAAAACCAGAGGAAGATTTAAGGAACCAGACTTCAAGAAGGCAAGGATATATAGATACATGTATTTTCATGGTTGAGTCCCTTTGCAGTTCACCTGAAACTATCACAAACTATTGGCTATGTTGTTATGATTGTTTAGCAGCTAAATCACCACTGATTCTTTTGTGACCCCATGGACCACAACGGACTGCATGCATGCTCAGTCGCTTCAGTCATGTCTGACTCTTTGTGACCCTATGGACTATAGCCCACAAGACTCCTCTGTCCATGGGATTCTCCAGGCAAGAATACTGGAGTGGGTTGCCATGCTCCCCTTCAGTGGATCTTCCCGACCCAGGGATCGAACCCACATCTCTTGCATCTCCTCCATTGGCAGGTGGATTCTTTACCACAAGCACCATCAGGGAAGATAACTCTGTATACTCCAATACAAAATTTAAAAGTTAAAAAAAAAAAAAAAAGAAGGTGAGGAGCTTCAACCACATCTTCTCCTTACATGGGCCTTTCAGGTGAAATTTCTGAGAGACTCTCATTGTCCCAGACTTAGCTTCACCCTGATTCCTTGACCAGCTCTTTGAGTTAGGGCACCCAATTGAGAACCCCAGAAACCCACTAGGACCACACTGGATAGGAGTGACAAAGGATAAACAAAGAGCTAGATCATTGAAAAGAGGGAGAGGTGCTGTGATCTTAAAATCAACAGTTGTTCATTCTAAACAATACCATTGATGGTGGAATACAAGATAATAAAATATTACCTTATCTTCAAGAAGATTGCAGACTGACAGAGAGATGTAAACAAACATGTGTATATGTGATACGCACTGCAAAAAGCCTCTGATGCTTCCCCCTCCTCTGAACCATGTTCTTTGTAACGTGGCTCTGAGATGTCTTCCTTCAAGACGCAGAGCCAATGTCTCATTCCTTGCACTTAGGCTGCCTTGAAAGTGAAGTGAAAGTGTTAGTCACTGAGCCGTGTCCAACTCTTTGGGACCATGGACTGTAGCCCACCAGGCTCCTTTGTCCATGGGATTCTCCAGGCAAGAATACTGGAGTGGGTAGCCCTTCTCCAGGGGATCTCCCTAATCCAGGGATCAAACCCACATCTCCTGCATTGCAGGTGGATTCTTCATCACTTGAGACCCCAGGGAAGCCCCGCTGACAGTTACTTTAAAAGAATGCAGCAGTGTATAGGAATGCAAGGGATTTCTGTGTGTTGATTTTATATCCTGCAACTTTACTATAATCATTGATTAGTTCTAGTAATTTTCTGGTGGAGTCTTTAGGGTTTTCTATGTAGAGGATCATGTCATCTGCAAACAGTGAGAGTTTTACTTCTTCTTTTCCAATTTGGATTCCTTTTATTTCT
>NW_011494602.1:430616-443682 GCF_000754665.1 Bison bison bison | reverse complement strand
AGCTTTTATTATGTTGAGGTATGTTCCTTCTATTTCTGCTTTCTGGAGAGTTTTTATCATAAATGGATGTTGAATTTTGTCAAAGGCTTTCTCTGCATCTATTGAGATAATCATATAGTTTTTATTTTTCAATTTGTTAATGTGGTGTATTACATTGATTGTTTTGCGGATATTGAAGAATCCTTGCATCCCCGGGATAAAGCCCACTTGGTCATGGTGTACGATCTTTTTAATGTGTTGTTGGATTCTGATTGCTAGAATTTTGTTAAGGATTTTTGCATCTATGTTCATCAGTGATATTGGCCTGTAGTTTTCTTTCTTTGTGGGATCTTTGTCAGATCAAAACCACTATGAGGTACCATTTCACGCCAGTCAGAATGGCTGTGATCCAAAAGTCTACAAGCAAGAAATGCTAGAGAGGGTGTGGAGAAAAGGGAACCCTCTTACACTGTTGGTGGGAATGCAAACTAGTACAGCCACTATGGAGACCAGTGTGGAGATTCCTTAAAAAATGGAAGTAGAACTGCCTTACGACCCAGCAATCCCACTGCTGGGCATACACACTGAGGAAACCAGAATTGAAAGAGACACGTGTACCCCAGTGTTCATCGCAGCACTGTTTATAATAGCCAGGACATGGAAGCAACCTAGATGTCCATCAGCAGATGAATGGATAAGAAAGCTGTGGTACATATACACAATGGAGTATTACTCAGCCATTAAAAAGAATACATTTGAATCAGTTCTAATGAGGTGGATGAAACTGGAGCCTATTATACAGAGTGAAATAAGCCAGAAAGAAAAACACCAATACAGTATACTAACGCATATATATGGAATTTAGAAAGATGGTAACAATAACCCTGTATACGAGACAGCAAAAGAGACACTAATGTATAGAACAGTCTTTTGGACTCTGTGGAAGAGGGAGAGGGTGGGATGATTTGGGAGAATGGCATTGAAATATGTATAATATCATATATGGAACGAGTCGCCAGTCCAGGTTCGATGCACGATACTGGATGCTTGGGGCTGGTGCACTGGGACGACCCAGAGGGATGGTATGGGGAGGGAGGAGGGAGGAGGGTTCAGGATGGGGAACACATGTATACCTGTGGCGGATTCATTTTGATATTTGGCAAAACCAGTACAATATTGTAAAGTTTAAAAATAAAATTAAAAAAAATAAAAATAAAAGAATGCAGCAGGAAGGCGCATGTCAGTCCTGTCCCACTTGTCTTGTCCGAGGCTCCCCTGGACCAACATCAGCCTGCTGAGCCCAAGCCTGTAAAGAGGCAGCAGTGAAGGGCAGAGCCGCCTCCCAGAGTAGAGCTGACCACAGACACGCTTGTGATCCTGGACGAGGCCAGGACAGCCCCGCTGACTCAGAGTCTTGTGATCGATAATGTGTTTTTTATTATTTTAAGCAACTGAGTTGGTTATGCAGCAATAGCTAATTGAAATTTATACATTTACAGTCCAAGAGGGTGCTCGATGGCTGTTGAAGAGGGCCAGAGCTAAATATTATGAAGGAAGAGGAAGGGCTGGCTTCTGATCAGAAACATAGGCCCTCAGTTCCCTGCTCACAGAGGAAGTGATACTCTGAGTTAGCTTTGAAGATTAAACAGAGTTTCCGCAGGTAAAGATAAAAGAAGAGCATAACATCTTTATTTTTAATAAGACTAATTCTTCATTTGAAGTTTTCAATGGGTTTCTAATTTATCTAATATCTTAAATAAAGTTTTATTCCTTTCCTCTGTGACTGAGAAGAACTTGTATAGGTACATAAATTTCTCTTCTTCACTTGGCAAGAATCAAGCCTTGAATATTACAGTTTTGGAAAGACAATTATATTTCCAGTGAACAAAATAACACTCTACAGCAAAGCACCTATCATCACCCCAGCACCTGTTGACTGAAACGTGCATATTTTATTCATAAAGGTCAAATAATTAGCAAGAGTGAGTTTTTATAAAACAGAATTTAAAAGGCAATTATTCTGTGATAGAAGCCTAACTGTTATACATTTAACATGTTGAATTATCCAGCCAAGAAAGAAAGAAAGAGACAGAAAGGAAGGAGGGAAGGAAGGAGGGACGAAGGAAGGGAGAGAAAGAAAGCCACTTAATTACATTGTTCAAGTGATCCTGAGCAGGTCACCAGTGAGAGCAGGTCACCAGTGAGAGCTGGTCACCTCTATCACCAGTGATCAATTACTAAAGTTCTAATTCTAATAACATTGTGAAATAATGAGCTATAGAATCAGAATGTTGTTCAAACAAAGTACAAGGAAATGAGAAGTAATTACTGCTACAAGAAACATGATAAAACCATTATCAGAAAACAATTAAATGAAGGGGAAAATTCTGGAACTCAATTATAATAAACTAATAACATAGAGAAAACTCCCTTTCCATTTTCCCAGATGCAGTCACATAATCACATTCTTCTCACAGAAGTAGGATCACACAAATGCTGGGCATCAAGAAGTTAAATTAGAACAGTGCTTAAAAGCAGCATACATTAAAAATAAACAAAAGGAATTATTCTTAAAGTCACATTCACAGTTCACGAGACATTGTAACTTTGCGAGCATGCTTGCTCAGGGGCTTCAGTCATGTCTGACTCTTTGTGACCCTGTGGGCTGTAGCCCACCAGGCTCCTCTGTCCAGGGGATTCTCCAGGCAAGAATACTGGAGTGGGTTGCCTTGTCCTCCTGCAGGGGATCTTCCCAACCCAGGGATCGACCTGCATCTCTTGCACCTCCTGCATTGGCAGGCGTGTTCTTTACCACTGGCGCCACTTGGATTGGATTGGATTGTATTGTTCAGTAGCTCAGTCGTGTCTGACTCTTTGTGACCCCATAGACTGCAGTACCTCAGGCTTCCCCGTCCTTCACCATCTCCTGGAGCTTGCTCAAACTCATGTCTGTTGAGTTGGTGATGCCACCCAACCATCTTGTACTCTGTCATCCCCTGGGAAGCCCACTGCTAACTTTACAAAATCCAGTTCCGACTGAGTCACTCCACTGACTGAAAATGTTCACTGGCTCCCTATTAATAATAGTTACAGAATTGAAATCCAAAGCCTAGGTCAGACTCCCTACAAGCTGAGTCAGGAATGCTTGTGCCTATCATTGGTGAGGTGTGTTCCTAGGGGGATGGGGTGGGGACCTAGACAGGACGGGCGCAGGGGTCCGCGCAGGACCTGCACTGGAGCCTGCTTCTCCGCAGCCCACAGGGGCTCTGAGGCGTGCAGAGCCCCACAGAGCTGCCAGCTTACGGGGTGAGCAGCGGTCTCGCACAGCCTTGGGTCTCTACCAGCAGCAGGCTTCCCTGGTGAGATCTGTAACCTCACGGGCACTCCGGATGAGGTGGCTCTACCGACAGAGGGAAATTCTCTGGAGAAGGGGCAGAAATGAGCCCACACTCACAGCAGCAGGAGGAAGCAGACACTAGCCAGGCGAAGGGGTCTGGGCGGGACATCAACAGCATCTTGGGTGGCACTGAGACCCTCCGGGAGCACCTTGCTGTCCTCAGCTGCCCCATCCATGCCCTGCTCCCTCCAAGCACGTCATGCAAGAGCACATTGACAGTGCCGACCTCAGAGATTGTCCCCTCACAGTGGGTTCCCCTTCCCCCTTTGCCCTCCTCCTAAGCTCCACCTTATTCTCTACAATCAAGTGCAATTGTTACCCTCTCAACAAAGTCCCCTTTGATCCCTAGAAAGGATACGCCATTTATTTTCTGTTTCAAGGCCCTCTGTATAATTCACTCTTGTGATAGAGCCCATCATTGAAGCTATTTGTTAAATGCTTTGTCCCCTGGCTAGATCATTAGTTCCATGAGGACAGGGACTGCATGCGGCTTTCCCCCTGTTCCCAGTATTTAAATATGGGGCCTGGAGTAGGATAGAGGCTCTGTAACTGATTGGTGAATAAATCGATGCCTACGCGAGAACAATGGTCGTCTCTGGAGAAGAACAGTCATTCATTCAGATTCCGCTTTCTATTCCAGCCCGACCATCCGTTGAGCTGTGTCACTGCAGTGTCCTGTCTGAGCAGCCTGTTTACTCATAACCTGGGAGGCTTTTAGCCAAAATTCAGTATTGTTCATTTCACTGAGGTGGGGCACGCCAACAATTAAAAGCGGATAATAAAAGGACTGCATTGGAACAAGTGCTGATCCAATGACTGCATAAGCCACTGGATTCAATTATCTCCAAAAAGAAAAGTTGAAAACCACAGGGTAAAAAGAAGGTGCTGATGTTGAAGCAGAGAGGTCAGATTCATCTTTGCCTTGTAGACCTTCTTAGGTACAAGGATCATAATGAACTTGCTGATCTTCTCATAGATTTTTTGACCAGCTTTCCCCACTTCCACTTGTTATGAGAGAGACCTAACTTTAAGGCAGGGGGAGTTTTTGTAGACGTGTGACATATATACTGAGAAGTGCACAGACATTGATTCATAATTAATCACAAATTACTGTTTACTCAGTAAGCACACAGATAAAACCAGCGCCCAGATCAAGCAGAACGTCACAAGCAGTCTGGAAGCTCTCTGTGTTTCCCCAGTCACTGCCCTCCAAGGTCCACTAGTATCCTGGTCTCTAACACCCTACCTTAGTCCAGCCTGCTTAGGAAGAGAGAGGCATACATGGGACCCTTGTCTCTCTGGCTTCCTTTACTCAGAATGATGTTCATGAGCCTCAGGCAGGATGCTGCGTGCAGCTGCAGATTGCTCACTGTCACTGCTGCGTCACAGCCATCGCGTGAACTGTGCCCCCAGTGATGGCCACTCTGCCATTTATTGATGAGCGGTTGGGTTGCTTATAGTTTGGGGCTATTAAAATAGTGGTGCCATAAGAATTCCCATACATATTACCTGGTAAACATAGTATGCATTTCTGTTGAATTCATTATGTTAATACAGCATAAATGTATTTGATAATAGTCATCTTTCTTTGTCAAATTACCAGACTATTAATTAGGTAGAAAATAAAGCCATGCACATTAAAAAAGTAAATTACATTATGAAAAAGTAAAGAAAACAAAGATTGGAATCATAAATCAAATGTAACCAAAATTGAAAAAAAAAATTGTTTCAGAATAATTAGGCATACAAGATTAATTATACCATTCATTCTACTTTTTCACATATCTGATTTATTTTTCCAAATTAAAGTTAAAACTTATGTGGTCAACAGAAAATTTCAATTACTATCCTTAAGTAGATATAAAATCCATGCACATCTGGGATGGGAGAAAGTAATTTAACTAGTATCAAAGGTGGGAAACTGAAAAATAAGAAAAAAGAAACAAAATACTGTGTAATTCTGTTGAATTCACATCTAGGAATAGAATGACCAAATCAGAGAATACACACCTAGTTAGCTTTGTCAATACTGCCAAGAGTTTTCCAACCCAGTAACACCAACTCATACCTGACTTTTTCCAGTTTCATGGAGAAATAATCAACATACATCCTGTATAAGTTTAAGGTGCACAGCATGCTGATTTGATTTACATATATTGTGAAATGATTAGCAAAAATTTAGTCAATGTCCATCATGTCATAGAGACATAGTAAAAAGAAAGGAAAAAAATTCTTGAGATCTGAACTCTTAGAATCTACTTTCTTATCAACTTTCCTTTATAAAATATCAGATCAGAGATCAGTCGCTCAGTCGTGTCTGACTCTTTGCAACCCCATGAATCACAGCACGCCAGGCCTCCCTGTCCATCACCAACTCCTGGAGTTCACTCAGACTCACGTCCATCGAGTCAGTGATGCCATCCAGCCAC
The DNA here is from genome assembly GCF_000754665.1 of Bison bison bison. Lineage (NCBI taxonomy): Eukaryota > Metazoa > Chordata > Mammalia > Artiodactyla > Bovidae > Bison > Bison bison. The sequence goes on along the minus strand of NW_011494602.1, from coordinate 437,877 downwards.
CTCATCCTCTGTCATCCCCTTCTCCTCCTGCCCCCAATCCCTCCCAGCATCAGGGTCTTTTCCAATGAGTCAACTCTTCGCATGAGGTGGCCAAAATATTGGAGTTTCAGCTTTAGCATCAGCCCTTCCAAAGAAATCCCAGGGCTGATCTCCTTCAGAATGGACTGGTTGGATCTCCTTGCAGTCCAAGGGACTCTCAAGAGTCTTCTCCAACACCACAGTTCAAAAGCATCAATTCTTCAGTGTTCAGCCTTCTTCACAGTCCAACTCTCACATCCATACATGACCACAGGAAAAACCATAGCCTTGACTAGACGAACCTTTGTTGGCAAAGTAATGTCTCTGCTTTTGAATATGCTATCTAGGTTGGTCATAACTTTCCGTCCGAGGAGTAAGCGTCTTTTAATTTCATGGCTGCAGGCACCATCTGCAGTGATTTTGGAGCCCAGAAAAATAAAGTCTGACACTGTTTCCCCTGTTTCCCCATCTATTTCCCATGAAGTGATGGGACTGGATGCCATGATTTTTGTTTTCTGAATGTTGAGCTTTAAGCCAACTTTTTCACTCTCCACTTTCACTTTCATCAAGAGGCTTTTGAGTTCCTCTTCACTTTCTGCCATAAGGGTGGTGTCATCTGCATATCTGAGGTTATTGAGATTTCTCCTGGCAATCTTCATTCCAGCTTGTGTTTCTTCCAGTCCAGCGTTTCTCATGATGTACTCTGCATATAAGTTAAATAAACAGGGTGACAATATACAGCCTTGACGAACTCATTTTCCTATTTGGAACCACTCTGTTGTTCCATGTCCAGTTCTAACTGTTGCTTCCTGACCTGCATACACATTTCTCAAGAGGCAGATCAGGTGGTCTGGTATTCCCATCTCTTTCAGAATTTTCCACAGTTTATTGTGATCCACACAGTCAAAGGCTTTGGCATAGTCAATAAAGCAGAAATAGGTGTTTTTCTGGAACTCTCTTGCTTTTTCTATAATCCAGTGGATGTTGGCAATTTGGTCTCTGGTTCCTCTGCCTTTTCTAAAACCAGCTTGAACATCAGGAAGTTTGCAATTCACATATTGCTGAAGCCTGGCTTGGAGAATTTTGAACATTACTTTACTAGCATGTGAGATGAGTGCAATTTTGCGGTAGTTTGAGCATTCTTTGGCATTGCCATTCTTTGGGATTGGAATGAAAACTGACCTTTTCCAGTCCTGTGGCCACTGCTGAGTTTTCCAAATTTGCTGACATATTGAGTGCAGCACTTTCATAGCATCATCTTTCAGGATTTGAAATAGCTCAACTGGAATTCCATCACCTCCACTAGCTTTGTTCGTAGTGATGCTTTCTAAGGCCCACTTGACTTCACATTCCAGGATGTCTGGCTCTAGGTGAGTGATCACACCATCGTGATTATCTGGGTCGTGAAGATCTTTTTTGTACAGTTCTGTGTATTCTTGCCATCTCTTCTTAATATCTTCTCCTTCTGTTAGGTCCATACCATTTCTGTCCTTTATCAGGCTCATCTTTGCATGAAATATTCCTTTGGTATCTCTGATTTTCTTGAAGAGATCCCTAGTCTTTCCCATTCTGTTGTTTTCCTCTATTTCTTTGCATTGATGGCTGAAGAAGGCTTTCTTATCTCTTCTTGCTATTCTTTGGAACTCTGCATTCAGATGTTTATATCTTTCCTTTTCTCCTTTGCTTTTCGCTTGTCTTCTTTTCACAGCTATTTGTAAGGCCTCCCCAGACATCCATTTTGCTTTTTTGCATTTCTTTTCCATGGGGATGGTCTTAATCCCTGTCTCCTGTACAATGTCAGGAACCTCAGTCCATAGTTCATCAGGCACTCTGTCTATCAGATCTAGGCCCTTAAATCTATTTCTCACTTCCACTGTATAATCATAAAGGATTTGATTTAGGTCATACCTGAATGGTCTAGTGGTTTTCCCTACATTCCCACTACTCAACTATAAATGAGAGTGCCGAAGTGGCTGACCAAGACCACTTACTTAGTAAATGGCAGAGTTGATTCCAAACCTGGCTATGTTTGACTCCAAACCTCTTGCCATTTCTGATATAGCTCAATGCCCAGGAATTATTTATTTTAGTGTCAGAGTAGAAAATTAGGGAAAAAGCAAAGCATAACAAACTGCTGAGACTCCTAATACTGTGTGGGTATGGAGAATGCAATGCCAGGCTTCTCCCAGGTGGACAAACCAGCTAGCAACCCCGTTGTGGTGCCATGGCAACATACAGCATCTTTAGCAGAGGCACCATAGATGACGGATGTTTATTTTTTGGTTTGTAGTGTGTGCGTTTTTTTAAATCAGATATTAAGAGAACAACTTTTCTTTTTTTTTTTTTTTTAACTATCAGTGTCTTTATTTGAAAATCACTCTGCAGACAGACCTCTGGGGAAATGCAGCTCCATCTTTCAAAGGCAAATTTGCATTTTTACACATAGAAGAGCTCTTCTTTGTGATTTGCTTTTCAATGGGAGCTCTCCAAGGCCCCTTCCTTATTTTAAGTTTTAAAATGGTATGATTTTACATCTCATCAAATATAATAGAAAAGTTCAAGTTTAATATATCTTACAAAAATTGCCTTCCTGTAGATTATGCCCTTCAGCTATCATTTTAAATTGTAATTTGAAGTTTTGAAATTCTTCCATAAAAGAAGATGTTTTCTTTAGTCAAAATAGAAGTAACTTAATTTTTATTGTCTGGCTAAATGGATCCACTTTTCTCTTCTTTTGTTTGAAGGAGTTGTCATGAATTTGTAGAGTTGCCCCATTTCCCAGGGAAATATATGCATTCTTTGGGTCTCAGAGAATGGGAAAAAAAGTGACTTTAAAACACACTTAGGATAAAATAGCTTATTATTAATCTATTGTAGCTTTATTATTCAATCCAGTTTTTAAAGGACAAAAGATAGTAATTAGTTCAGGTAGCCCTCAATACAATTCAATATTTTGTAATAATATGAGTCTCTCGAGACACTGAAATAAGGTAAAAAGGGTATCTTTCCTTAAAGAGTTCACAGAAGAACAGGGCTAGTTTTGAAAACTAGTTAGAAAAAGTAAAGGGTCATAGAAGAGTTGGCTTAGAGCTGATTAAATGAGTGCTTTGCATAAAGCCTACTGTGTTTCTGTCAACTTAGTTCAACATTAGTGCTCAAAAACTATGCTGAAAGAATGAATGGCCCATACGATAAATACCTGGAGACAACTTTATTTCATCCACACCTTGAAAGAGCTCTAAAAATTATGCATGCCTCATCTGCATTTTCCTTAGATCACCTCTTCTTCCTGGATGAATGTCAAGCATTACGGAATTAAAAGACCAATGCTTTTCCTGTAATATTGCGAAGTCCTTGTAAAAATACTTTTTAAGTGGTATTTAAACGACAACTCCAAAGGTAACAAAATTATTTACAGCTGAAAGAGAAGCCAGGCACATACAAAATTTACAGAGATACATGTAAATGATATGCAGTGAAAATAAACTGAGAGACAAAGGAGATCTGTCTGGCTTAATTCATGTCACTTATTTTAAAGTTCACACAAAGGTAGTAAAAATCACTCACTTATCTTGAAACCTTCTCTATGGACTGACAGAAGAATGCTAAATGATGTTGACATATGATAAGGCACATGAAATAGCCACACTCAGATTTGAGGATGTTGCTGTGCACCATTAGTCTGTTCAGACTGCTGTACGGAAATACTCAGACTGTGTGGCTTACACAACAGACATGTATTTTATCACAGTTCTAGAGGCTGGAAGCCCAAGATCAAGGTGCCAGCAGCACAGGTGTCTTGTGGGGACCTTTTCTGCCTTGAAGACAGCTGGCTTCTCACTGTGCCATCACCTTGCCCTTGAGTGTGGACTGTGGTGCCACTCCCTTTCTTATAAGGGCACCAGTCCTACTGGGTTAGGGCTCCACCCTCATGGCCTTATTTAAACATCATTTAAGTAAGACCCAGGAAATGGCAACCCACTCCAGTGTTCTTGCCTGGAGAATCCCAGGGACGGGGGAGCCTGATGGGTTGCCATCTATGGGGTCGCACAGAGTCGGACACGACTGAAGCGACTTAGCAGCAGCAGCAAGCAGCAGCAAGTAAGACCCTATGTCCAACCAGAGTCACAGTAGGATCAGGGCTCCAACATTCAGACTGGGGTAGGGGAGTACAATTCAGTCCATAAAAGTGGGACTCACCCGAAGTCTCAGCATTGATGGCTCTAACATCTTAAAAATCAAATACATAAACTGGCCAAGATCTTCAGGCCCAGATCCTTGAGAAAGAAAACTTTTAATAAAAATTATTTATCCAAAAGGGTAGCCTCTTGCATGTAACAGCATGATTTCTACTGGGATAGTAACATCCTGCTGGCTAATTTGTAGAGTAATTTAGTACTACTGGATCCCTTGAGAACTGGTTAATTTATGTTTAGACATAAATGGTTTTCTTCTTCATCATTCAATTCTTAAAATTCACTCAAATTGTTCTAATATTGATTACTCTTCCCCTGGAATGCTGCCAGCTTCAGGAATGCTTTTTGCTTTAAAATGGAAGCTCACATATGCAATTATCAGCATCTCAGCTTTTGACAGTAACTTTCTTTTCTCAACTTGGTTAAATGAATAGAAAGCAACTGTTGCTTTGGCTACTGGACACTAACTTATCACAGTGATAGCCTGTGAGTCAGGTTTCTTTTGCATTGTTTGGAGCACTTTTCCTGCAGGAAAATTTCCATCCTCCCAGTTTTCTCATTGTGATTTTGTAGGACCCAAAAACACACTAACAGAAGTTCTTTTTTAACTTCTTTGCCTTATTCCTCTGATGTTTGCGGTTGTTGATGTTTATGGGCCTTCTTTGCTTACTCTACATTGGTATTCAGACACTTTGAAGGTGCAACTAAGAAGTGTACTTCTACAGGTGTATGGGAGATGGTGTCCTGAAATGATAATAACATTTGGGATGAAGAAGATTTGAGCTGGTTCTGCCAAACACTAGATGTGCACCCTTGGGAAAGCTGCTCACCTTATTGTGCCTTCCTTTCCTCATTTACTAACTGCAAATAAAAGAAGCCTTAAAGAATTGGGGTAGGGACTTCCCTGGTAGTCCAATGGTTAAGACTCCTCACTTCCACTGCAAGAGGCACAGGTTCAGTCCCCGGTTGGGGAACTAAGATCCCGCATGCTATGCAGCATGAAGCCTGCATCCCACCCCCCGAAAACAAAATTGCTGTGAACAACACAGATTTGGAAATCTACTATACTACTTTGTTGGGCATATAGGAGGGGTGTCTTAAATTCTCACTGGTGTGTAGATAATGTGCTGTGCTGTGCTTAGTTGCTCAGTCATGTCCTACTCTTTGTCACTCCTTGGATTGTCCTCTGTCCATGGGGATTCTCCAGGCAAGATTAGTGGAGTGGGTTGCCATGCCCTCCTCCAGGGGATCTTCCAAACTCAGGGATTGAACCCAGGTGTCCCACATTGCAAGTGGATTCTTTACCATCTGAGCTACCAGGAAAGCCCATGTAAATACTAAAGCAGTCATATTCATAAAAATCATTCAGACTTCTCTGACTGGAGCATGATGGTAGGTCAAGGTTCCTCCCCTGAGCCTCAAATAGTGTTTCCCAGGACTTCCCTAGGAGAGTGTCTCACTTGAATTCACACATCACAGCTTGCCATCTTCCCTGCTAATTGCCCTGGTTAACAGCCTCCACCTAAGAGGCAGCTGCTGCCATTCTCTGCAGTGCAGTGACTACTGCACAGCTGAGCTGCCTCCTTGAGTTTTCAAGGCTTCCAACCTTGGAGTCACGCAGCCTTCCTTGGAGCAGAGGGAAGGGGCACCTACACAGGGTGCCCGGGGTCAAGAGAATGCCTTGGCCTGTCCCCTTTGGTCTGCTGCTGCTGCTGCTGTCGCTTCAGTCGTGTCTGACTCTGTGCGACCCCGTAGATGGCAGCCCACCAGGCTTCCCCATCCCTGGGATTTTCCAGGCAAGAGTACTGGAGGGGGTTGCCATTGCCTTCTCCCCACTTTTGTCTACGTGTCCTTAAAAAAAAAACCAAAACAACAACAACAACAACAACAAAAATCACATAGATTTTGCTTCTCTCCAAACAAAACTAAAATGAAAACCTACCATGCAAATCTGTCTCCTGGCATCATTTTCTTAGATTGGTCACTTCTTGCCTAAATTCCAGAGTCATCAAAAAGCAGGACTTTCCTTTTTTTTTTTTTCACTAATAAATACAAATACCCAGCCTTGTCTTGTTACATGTTTAAGACTATTGATTCTACTGCCCATAGATTTGAGGTCAATATGTCATGGATTATCTAAAGCTTTTGTAATTTCATGTAACTTTTTATGCTTTTAAAAATCAAGGCATTCTGTTTCTGTATTTTGATATATTGCTTCAAAAGGACATTTTTATTCACCTTCACACAGGTGTTTTCCCTCACAGGGATCATACTACCCAGTTCAAATGTTCTATATCACATGGGTCCCCAACCTCTGGGATCCAGTGCCTGATGATCTGAGGTGTAGCTGATGTAATAATGGTAGAAATAAAGTGCACAATAAGTGTAATGTGCTGGAATCATCCCAATGCCAACCCCCCAACATGGTTAATGGAAACACTGTCTCTCACAAACCAGTCCCTGAAGCCAAAAAGACTGGGGGCCACTGCTATATAGAATGGTGAGCTGTTTTCCATTTATAAGGTTTATGTAAAATAACCTAATTCAGGAGGCCTCTAATTTCTAATTTCCTTCTATTTGTCTCACTGTAATCAACATAAGATCCTGTTAGCAACTTGGCCATGGGCAGCCTTGATCCTTAGAAACAGGGTTTAAAAAGAAAAAGAGAAACAGTGCTTTTCTATTCAATTAGGTTTCTTGAAGTGAGATCACTTGTTTAAAAAGGGTAAATCAGAGAATAGAGACACCTTCAGTATGGTTTGGTACCTCTGTCATCACACTGAATTTCTTTCCAGTCACAGGTCGCTCAGAACCCAGTTTTACTCACAAGCTTGAGCAGAAGCTATCCATCTGCAAGGCTAGCTTGGGGTTTGAAGCTCTTTGCACTGGTTATTAGTTACAATGTTAAATCATTGAAAATACATCTTAAATGTGTTCTTCTGTTATCAGTGGCTTCACAGAGTTGCAGCTTCAAATAGTCTACTCTTGACTATGCTCCAAACACTGAAGCAGAAGAGAGACGCTGCTCTTGGGGTGGGGTTGGGGGG
>NW_011494602.1:400029-430516 GCF_000754665.1 Bison bison bison | reverse complement strand
GGGCGGGGAGCGGCAAGGGAAGAAAAACAGTCATCACAGCCAATGCTCATGTGCCCACATGTTCATGGTACTTACAACGTGTGCCCCAAAGCTCTTCTGAGTACTTTCCATTCATTAGATCATTTATTGACTAAGCACGGGGTGCACAGCATGGCTGTTTACTCAGTACTTGAGTCCGATTAAGACTATCCAGCTGAGATGGTAAAGCATACACCTCTGTGAATCCACACCCCCACAAACAATGAAAATACAAGCAAGTCTGTATTCAGCCTTTTCATAATTCTGCAACTTAATCAGAGGCACAGAACAAAATAGCTCTTCAGAAAATATCCATTCAAGAAAAACTACTGAATCTCATTAAAAAAATCAGTGAAGTCTGTGTCATTTTCATGGGGGGTATCCCAACACTCCTCCCTCCCCAGCTGAAGGGTGGGGTGGCCAAGGAACGCCTGCAGCTTCAACAGGACACTGACCTCTTCGGACTCCAGTAAAAGCTCCATCTGTGCAGGACAGTCAATCTTTTGATAAAACTAGCAGCTCTTGGGAAAATCCCCATGCCCCCATTGTTGTTTCTATTTTATTCAACTTGAAGCTCAGATCAGGTGAGAAAAGTCCTATTCCCAGGGCACTGGTGAAAATAATAGCAATCTACTATTAACACTTAACCTCACAGCTGCCAGAGGCTGTAACTTCGCTTGAGACCAACAAGAACCTGCAAAAAAACGGAGAAAGAAGAAATGAAGAAGGAGAGCTAGCTGACGGCAGAGAACTTTGAAGAGCTCTGACACATTCCCGAGGATCTAGAAGACTGGGCACATGTGCAGCCTGTGCCCACGATCAGGGATATTCCCCAGCCCAGGAACGACCCAAGGAAGGAAAAAGCCTAGTCATTCACTTCTGACTGACTCTGACGTGCTAAGCAAGCAGGAATCTAAGGCAAACTCCTGTACTGCCTGAGATTTGAAGTTGTGCTTCAAACAGAACCTCCTGTAAAAACGTGGGCGGAAGACAAAGTGCCTCAAGGCAATCAAGGAACTCTGAACTGCCAGTGACCCAGGCAACCATTAAAGTATACTGATACCAGGCGAACCTTAGCTACCAGTCTTAAAAATAAAAACAAGAATTAAAAAAAAAAAAAGTTAGCAAAGAACTCAGGGAACACGCTATGGAGAATATAGAATCTACAGATTAAGTCTAGGGAAGCTGCTGAACAAAAAGCAGTAATAAGAAAAAACAACCACATAAAATAGCAATAGTAACATATAAGACTGTAAGAGCAAGGGGGGTAATGCTAGACACCAGAGTTGTTACTTTATCTACAATGTCCAGATTTCAACCACAGATTACGAGGCACACAGAGAAACAGGAAGGTATTGCCTCTACAAAAGAAAAAAAACAGCCAATAGGAAATGTCTATAAAATGACCCAGATGTTGGCCAGGTAGATAAGGACTTTTTGTCAACTATTCTAATTATGTTCAAAAAACTAAAGGAAATTATGTCTAAAGAATTAAAGGAAAGTTGACAATGGTGTGTTTTCAAATGCAGTATATCAATCAATAAGGAGAATTATAAGAACAAATCAAAAAGAAAGTTGAGTAGAAAAGTTGAATAACTGAAATTAAAAATTCGTTAAAGAGGCTCAAAAGTGGATTTAGCTTGCTGCTGCTGCTGCTAAGTCGCTTCAGTAATGCTTAGTTGAGAGTATTCAGGGTAAGAAAAATAGTCCGGCAATCCCTTAGAAGTCAAACAGAGTTACAAAATGACCCAACAATTCCACCCTGAAGTATATACACAACTGCATTGAGAACATGTCTACATAAAACTGTATATACCAGTGCTCACAAAAGAATCAAAAAGTGAAGCTGCCCAAATGCCCATTAACTGATGAATGGATAATAAAATGTGGCACATCTCCACAGTAGAATATTATTCTGTCATAAAGAGAAATAAAGTACTCATGCGTGCCACAACATGGATGAATCTGGGAAACACTGTGCTCAGAAGGCAGTTACAGAAAACCGCATAGTGTGTGATTCTGTCTCTCTCAAGTGTCCAGAACAGGCAAATCCATAGAGACAAAAAAGGAGATGACTAGTTGCTCAGGGCTGGAGGGGAGGTGGGGATGGGATTTACCTCTAAAGGGTACAGAATTTCTTTTTGCAGTGATGAAAGCGTCCTAAAGGTAAGTTATGCAACTCTGTGAATACACTAGAAAATACTGAATTGCATGCATGTTATATAAATGGGAGGATTTTGTGGCATGTAAATTATATCTCAATAAAGCTGGTTAAAAATTACTAACCTCTCTGATCCCAGAAGGGGTGAGTCAGGTGAAAATTCAGATTCACTGTACTCGGTAGTAAAGATTCAGTAGATCCATGTACTGAATACCTACAATACTCCAAGACATGATTTTTCCAGTAAGTTCTCTACAAATTTCCTTGGAAATGTAAAAGGAAGAAACAGTACCTGAGTGGATATGCTTTGCTTGTTTGTTTTTTACTGTTGAATTCAATTAGAATAATATCATAGTTCCTTCTTAAACGTGAAAGTATCTCCCTTCAGTAGATAATTAAGACTGGTATTTAGCCAAAAGCATTCACAAGCTAAAATATTTTTCTTCATTCATATAAACAGCTTTCTTTAAGATAAACAAGCTTCTTTAAGAACTTTAAACTGTAAATTATAAAGATACATACACAGGTTTAATAAAAACACATGGGACTCAACGAAGATTTATATGAAATATATGGCCTTAGATTCGCAATGTGTCACCACAATGCAGCAACAATGCGACTCTCCAGTGAGAGTTGGAATTTAACTATGGAGTAAATTTTCTCAAGACCTAGGATGTAACAAATAATGTGATGTATATAAAGAATCTCCAAAAGTACATATAGTGGAATATGTTTCCCATGATTTCATCATGGAATCCTGTTCCTCTTAATGATGCTTTTGGGACCATTGCTCTCCAAAATACATTTTGGAAAACTGATATGTGAGCAATACATATGAAATAACTCTTCTCCGTAAGTGGACTTTCGTGCATCTGCTAAGGCAGTAGCTACTCTCTTTGTGATGCTGATGAAAGGTATGTTTCTTGCCTCCAGGAAAAATAAGCACATAAATTTTACTTGTAATTTCAGGACGCCTGAAATTACTAGTGTCTCTCTAAGGTACACTAGTTAGTTTTTAAATTCTCTCAAAAAGTGAAGAATCTTCTTGAACTATGTGAGCTAACTCTGACCATGGAAATGAACAATGTTCATGATTTCTTCGAAATTTTTTTGTATTCCAGACATTAAGGATGAAAGTATATTACACAAAATGTTATTTTCTAAGTAAAAGCACTCTTTGCCTCCTTTTTTGAAAACAGAAAATATGAAATAAACCACTTCTAAACAATATGACAGTAAAAACTGCCGATCAAAAAATGACGCTCACAGTAACCCTGAAGTTCCAGAGTTCAGAAAACAATGCAGAGCAATTACATTTTGAATCTGCAGAAACTTTTCATCCAAAATGGTCACATACTCCTTGAAGATAACCAAAACCTTGTGTCTTCTGTGACTATTTCAAATATTCTCTAGCTCAAGTACGTAGGTCTATGCACTCAACTTTGGCTCATAAAACAGAGTCCCTGTGCTCACATTCATTTTAAAACAAAGGATTCATCTATACGCATCTTCTTGGCTCTAGAAATAGGTCAGGAAGAGGAGGATGTATCACAGGGAACACTGGGGTGGGAGGGAGTCCTTGAGTTTCTGGGGTCTGGAAGATAAGCTTGAGAAGAGAATCAGGGCACAATGCCCGTCAATGTTCCTAATTCACATACGGGTCTAACAGATGTTTTGTACTTATAATGTTTCACCCCAGCCACTGTGCTGGATACTCAGAATAAAAAGTATTCCTTGGGGCTTCCCAGGTGGCTCTAGTGGTAAAGAATCTGCCTGCAAATGCAGAAGACTCGAGAGACGTGGGTTTGATCCCTGTGTCAGGAAGATCCCCTGCAGAAGGAAATGGTAATCCGTTCCAGTATTCTTGCCTGGAGAATCCCATGGACAGAAGAGCCTGCGGGTTACAGCCCTTGGGGTCACAAAGAGTCGGACACGACTGAGCACACACACATATACACTGCTTTTGAGGTGGTCTACACCAGTGTTGTCCAACAGAAATACACTGTGAACCACCTAAAGGTTTTCAATTTATTTTTTAATTAACATGAAGTCAAGTCTGCTTTTGAAACACAATTCTGTAAGTTAGGGCACATGAATACTGTATTAGTTTCCCATTGCCACCGTAACAAAATACTGCAAATTGAGTGCAGTAAGCAACACAAATGTTTGATCTTAGAGTTCTGCAGGACAGAAGTCTGACACGATCCTCACTCAGCTAAAACTAAGGCATGGACAGGACTGCACTTCTTTCTGAAGGTTCTGGGTATCACCCCTTTCCTTATTCTTTGCAGCTAGAGGCGCCCCACATCCCTTGGCTTGCGGACCCCTTGCTCCATCTCCAAAGTCAGCAGAGGCAAGCTGAGCCGTCCTTCAGTCACATCAGGGTGACTCCTCTTCCCCTCCCTCTCCCACTTTTAAGAACACTTGTAATTACACTGAGCCCATTTGGATAATCCAGTATAATTTTCCTATTTCAAGAACAACTGATTAGAAACTTTAATTCTGCTCACAACTTTAACTCCCCTTGGTCACATAACATAACATATGTACTGGCTCTGGGGATGAGAAGGTGAACGTCTTTGGGGCCCATTATTCTGCCTTCATGAATGCATCGTCATGTATCCACAACCATGGTCAAGATTCTGAACAGTACCAGCCTCCAAAATGACTAGCCGTTTCTCCTCCCTTGTATCCAAATATTCCCCCCAATCAAATCCTGGCAAACACTGATGGGTTGCCCATCCTTTTGTTTGTCTTATTCAGATGTCATATACATAAAGTCAGATAGTAGTAGCCCTTTGAGACTGATTGCTTTAAACTATCAAATAAAGTAGTTGTTTTTCCTTCTTGTGGCAAATATCGTCTGCTCCTCTTTTCTTAAGAGTCTTCTTTCTTTTAGGAATGTACTTTTTATCCTTTCACCCACTAAAGGACATTTAGTCATGTCCAATTTTGAAGATTCTGCTTATAAACATCTGTATGTACATTTATTTATAGACAAAAATCATGAATTTTCATTTCTCTTGAATACCCACCCAGTTGTGACACAGGTGGGAAAGAGAGCAAATACATGGTTAACTTTGTAAGAAACTGCCAGGCTATTTTCCATAGTAGCTGTACCATTTTGCATTCTCACAAGTAATGTATCTCTTCCATAAATGAAACATCTTCACCAGTGGTTAGCACTGTGCTTTTATTTACTGCAGCCATTCTAATAGGTATATAGTGCTACCCTACTAGGACTTCCCTGGTAGCTCAACTGGTAAATAAACCACCTGAGTAGCTACCCTTCAGTCAGTTCAGTCACTTAGTCCTGTCCAACTCTGCAACCCCATGAACTGCAACATGACAGGCCTCCCTGTCCATCACCAATTCCCAGAGTCCACCCAAACCCATGTCCATCAAGTCAGTGATGCCACCCAACCATCTCATCCTCTGTCATCCCCTTCTCCTGCCCTTGATCTTTCCCAGCATCAGGGTCTTTTCAAATGAGTCAGCTCTTCACATCAGGTGGCCAAAGTATTGGAGTTTCAGCTTCAGCATCAGTCCTTCCAATGAATATTCAGGACTGATTTCCTTTAGGATGGACTGGTTGGATCTCCTTGCAGTCCAAGGGACTCTCAAGAGTCTTCTCCAACACCACAGTTCAAAAGCATCAATTCTTCGGCGCTTAGCTTTCTTTATAGTCCAACTCTCACAGCCATACATGACCACTGGAAAAATCATAGCTCTGACTAGACAGACATTTGTTGGCAAAGTAATGTCTCTGCTTTTTAATATGCTGTCTAGGTTGATCATAGCTTTCCTTCTAAGCAGTAAGCGTCTTAATTTCGTGGCTGCTATCACCATTTGCAGTGATTTTGGAGCCCAGAAAAATAAAGTCAGCCACTGTTTCCACTCTTTCCCCATCTATTTCCCATGAAGTGATGGGACCAGATGCCATGATCTTAGTTTTCTGAATGTTGAGCTTTAAGCCAACTTTTTCACCCTCCTCTTTCACTTTAATCAAGAGGCTCTTTAGTTCTTCTTCACTTTCTGCCATAAGGGTGGTGTCATCTGCATATCTGAGGCTTTAATTTGCATATTTTAATTGTTAATGATGTTAGACATCTTTTCATGTATGTATTTATCATTCATGTATCTTCTTTAGTAAAGAAATGTTCAAATATTTTGCATATTTATTATTGTGCTGTTTGTTTTCTTAATGAGTTTTGAGTGTTCTTCATATACTTTGGATAAATGTTCTTTGTGAGATACTCAGTTCGCAAACAGTTTCTCCTAGTCTGTAATTCTTCACTCTGTAAGTTTTTTGAAGACCAAAAGTTTTAATATAGAAAAAGTATTTGTCAATTTTTCTTTTACAGATTGTGCTTCTGACGATGTGGACTTCGCTGGTGGCTCAGACTGTATGGAATGTGCCTGCAATGCAGGAGACCCAGGTTCGATCCATGGGTTGGGAAGATCCCCTGGAGAAGGAAATGGCAACCCACTCCAGTATTCTTGCCCAGAGAATCCCATGGACAGAAGAGCCTGGTGGGCTACAGTCCATGGGGTTGCAAAGAGTCAGAAACGACTGGGTAACTAACACTTGGTCTTTGTTGATGTATCTGAGAGCTCTTTGCTTATTTGCTTTTTAATATGGTGAGTTAAACTATCTCTTGATTGTTAAATCTTGTTTTCTTGAAATATACTTCACTTCACATGGTCATGAGGGATTATCTCATTTTTTAATTGTTGAATTAAAATTGCTAAAATTTTGTTTGGAATTTTTGTACCTGTGTTCCTGAAGGAGAGATATTGGTCTGTCCTTTCTTTTTCATATAATATCTTCGTCTCATTTTGATATCAGGGTTTTGGTTGCTTCAGAGAAAGGGTCCAAAAATATTGCTTTCTCTTCAATTTTTTGGAAGACTTTACCTAAAATTGGTATTATTTTTTTCTTAAGTGTTTGACAGAATTCATCAGTGAATCCATCTGGGGCTGGATTTACCTTTAGAAGAAGGTTATTTTATTTTTTTTTTTTTTACCACTAATTCAATCCTTTAAATTATCATGATAAAATAATTATATACCCTAATTATGGGATATAATTTAATTCAGGCTGGATATAAAATTCAGTTCAGGATATAATTTAGGGGTGTTCAGTTTATCTATTTCTTCTTGGTTCAGCCTTGGTAATTTGGGGCTTTCAAGGAGCTTGCCTATTTCATCTAGGTTGTCAAACTTACTGGCATAAAAGTTTTCATGGGGTTTCCCTAGTGGCTCAGGGGTAAAGAATGCACCTCCCAGTGCAGCAGACATGGGTTCGATTCATGATCTGGGAACATCCCACATGCCAAGGAGCAACTAAGCCCATGTGAAGAACTATTGAGCCTGAGCTCTAGAGCCTGGAAGTCACAGCCACTGAGCCCTCTGGCCCTAGAACCCATTGCAACAAGAGAAGCCACCGAAATGAGAAGCCCACATACCTCAGCTGAAGATTAACTCCCACTTGCTGCAGCTAGAGAAAAGCCCATGCAGCAATGAAGACCCAGCATTGCCAAAAATTAATTAATTTAAAATTATTTTAAAAACTCATTCATAATTTTCCCTTGTTGTTCAGTCCCTAAGTTGTGCCCATCTCTTTGTGACCACATGAACTGCAGCATGCCAGGCTTGTCCCTTAGCATCTCCTGGAGTTTGATCAGATTCATGTCCTCAAGTCAGTGATGCTAACTAACCCTCTTATCCTCTACCACCTCCTTCTCCTTTTGCCTTCAATCTTTCTCAGCATCAGGGTCTTTTCCAATGAGTTGGTCACCAATACTTCATGTGGCCAAAGTATTGGAGCTTCAGCTTCAGTATCAGTCTTTCCTATGAATATTCAAGGTTGATTTCCTTTAGGATTGTCTGGTTTAATCTCCTTGCTGTCCAAGGGACTCTCATAAGTCTTCTCCTGCACCACAGTTCAAAAGCATCCATTCTTCAGTGTTCATCCTTCTTTATTTAGATGTGTGTTATTTGGTTTACAAACATGCCAGAATTTTCCATAGATCTTTCTGCTATTGATTTCTATTTTAATTCCATTGTGATAAACATTCTTGTATGTGTGTGTTAGTCGCTCAGTTGTGTCTGACTCTTTGCGACCCAAGGGATTCAATCTTGCCAGGCTCCTCTGTCTGTAGGATTCTCTAGGCAAGAATACTGGAGTGGGTCGCCATCCCCTCCTTCAGGGGGTCTTCTCGACCCAAGGATGGACCCCAGGACTCCTGCATTGCAGGCAGATTCTTTATCATCTGAGCCAGGGTAGCCCAAACACTCTTAGTATGACTTTAATCCTATTAAATTTATAAATGCTTTCATTATAATGCAGAATATAGTCTGTCTTAGGAATGCCCCATGTTCACATGAAAAGAATGTTTTAAATATTACAAAGAATGTTTCTTTATACTTACTGATTTTTGGCCTTCCTCACCTATCAATTATTGAAATAGAGGCATTGAAATTTCTAACTATAATTGTGAATATGCCAATTTGTTCTTTCATTTCTACCATTATTTTTTTCCTTTATGTATGTTGAAGTTATATTATTAGATAAGTAAATCTTTTATGATTATTATGTCCTCTTGAGGAAATTATCCCTTTATCACTGCAGAATAGCCTTCTCTATCTCTGATGATATTTGCTCTAAAGTATTTGTCTATGAATACACTGTTTGGTATTAACACACCCACTTGATCTTTTTTTGCTTACTATTATCATAATGCATCATTTACCAAATTTGACTTTATTCTACTTTGAATCTTTGTATTTAAAATGGGTTTCACATAGGCAGCATATAATTGGGTCATTATTTTTTTCACCAATCTGAAAATATGTGCCTTTTAATGGAAGTGGGGTAGGGGAATTATACCACCTACATTCAGTATAATTATTGGTAATAATTAAGTTTATCACTTTGTAAGTTGTTTTGCTATTTATCCCATTAGATCTTTGTATCCTTTTCCCATTTTTCTGCCAATAACCCATGGGTTTTTAAATAAACGCTTTAAAAAATTTTTTTATTTATTTTTATTTTTTTAAATTTATTTTAATTGGAGGCTAATTACTTTACAATGTTGTAGGGTTTTTTTTGCCATAAATTGACATGAATCAGCCATGGGTGTACATGTGTTCCCCTTCCTGAACCCCCTTCCCACCTCCCTCCCCATCCCATCCCTCTGGGTCATCCCAGTGCACCAGCCCAGAGCACCCTGTCTCATGCATCAAACCTGGACTGGCGATCTGTTTCACATATGGTAATATACATGTTTCAATGCTATTCTCTCAGATCATCCTACCCTCGCCTTCTCCCACAGAGTCCAACAGTCTGTTCCTTGGGAAGGGAGGTGGGAGGGGGGTTCTGGATGAGGAACACATGTGCACCTGTGGCTGATTCATGTCAATGTATGACAAAAACCACTACAATACTGTAAAGTAATTAGCCTCCAATTAAAATAAATTAATTAATTAGAAAAAAAAGTCTGCTCTTAATCTCTGTGTCTCTTTTCCTGTCTTGCATATAGGGTCATCATTACCATCTTTCTAAATTCCATATATATGTGTTAATTTACTGTATTGGTGTTTTTCTTTCTGACTTCACTCTGTATAATAGGTTCCAGTTTCATCCACCTCATTAGATCTGATTCAAATGCATTCTTTTTAATAGCTGAGTAATATTCCATTGTATATATGTACCATAGCTTTCTTATCTATTCATCTGACGATGGACATCTAGGTTGCTTCCATGTCCTGGCTATAGTAAACAGTGCTGCAATGAACATTGGGGTACATGTGTCTCTCAATTCCGGTTTCCTCATTATGTATGCCCAGCAGTGGGATTGCTAGGTCATACAGTAGTTCTATTTCCAGTTTTTTAAGGAATCTCCACACTGTTCTCCATAGTGGTTGTACAAGTTTGCATTCCCACCAACAGTGTAAGAGGGTTCCCTTTTCTCCACACCCTCTCCAGCATTTATTGCTTGTAGACTTTTGGATTGGAGAAGGCAATAGCACCCCACTCCAGTACTCTTGCCTGGAAAATCCCATGTACGGAGGAGCCTAGTGGGCTGCAGTCCATGGGGTCACTAAGAGTCAGACACGACTGAGCAACTTCACTTTCACTTTTCCTTTCATGCACTGGAGAAGGAAATGGCAACCCACTCCAATGTTCTTGCCTGGAGAATCCCAGGGACTGGGGAGCCTGGTGGGCTGCCATCTATGGGGTCGCACAGAGTGGGACACGACTGAAGCGACTTAGCAGCAGCAGACTTTTGGATAGCAGCCATTCTGACTGGCGTGAGATGATACTTCATTGTGGTTTTGATTTGCATTTCTCTGATAATCAGTGATGCTGAGCATCTTTTCATGTGTTTGTTAGCCATCTGTATGTCTTCTTTGGAGAGATGTCTGTTTAGTTCTTTGGCTCATTTTTTGATTGGGTCACTTATTTTTCTGGAATTGAGCTGCAGGAGTTGCTTGTATATTTTTGAGATTAATTCTTTGTCAGTTGCTTCATTTGCTATTATTTTCTCCCATTCTGAAGGCTGTGTTTTCAACTTGCTTATAGTTTCCTTCATTGTGCAAAAGCTTTTAAGTTTAATTAGGTCCCATTTGTTTATTTTAGCTTTTATTTCCATTACTCTTGAGGTGGGTCATAGAGGATCCTTCTGTGATTTACATCAGAGAGTGTTTTGCCTGTTTTCCTCTAGGAGTTTTATAGTTTCTGGTCTTACATTTAGATCTTTAATACATTTTGAGCTTATTTTTGTGTATGGTATTAGAAAGTGTTCTAGTTTTATTCGTTTACAAGTGGTTGACCAGTTTTCCCAGCACCACTTGTTAAAGCAATTGTCTTTTCTCCATTGTATATTTTTGCCTTCTTTGTCAAAGATAAGGTGTCCATAGGTGCGTGGATTTATCTGTGGGCTTTCTATTTTGTTCCATTGATCTATGTTTCTGTCTTTGTGCCAGTACCATACTGTCTTGATGACTGTGGCTTTGTAGTAGAGCCTGAAGTCAGGCAGGTTGATTCCTCCAGTTCCATTCTTCTTTCTCAAGATTGCTTTGGCTATTTGCGGTCTTTTGTATTTCCATACAAACTGTGAAATTATTTGTTCTAGTTCTCTGAAAAATACAACTGGTAGCTTGATAGGGATTGCATTGATTCTATAGATTGCTTTGGGTAGTATACTCACTTTGATTCACCATTGAAATGAAAGAATAAAATATTTCGGAATGAATCTACTTAAAGAAACAAAAGACCTATATATAGAAAACTATAAAACACTGATGAAAGAAATCAAAGATGACACAAATAGATGGAGAAATAAATGCTTTAATTTTAAAATGTTTCAGAGTTCTCTGATAGCTCTTTTATATTGATTTCTAATTTAATTCTGAACAGTGAGATAATACTATTACACATTATTTCACTTTTTAAAAAATTGTTAAGTTTTGTTTATGGCCCAGAATTTACCTTGGTGAATGTTTCAAAAGCACATAGAAAGAATGTGCACTCTTACATGGTCAGCTGGAGGGTTTTGTGTCAATGAAGGATGATGTTGATGGATAGAATTTTTCAATTTATCTTTGCTGAGTTTTTGTCTAAATGTTCTATCAAATCCTGAGAATTAAGTTTATAGTTGGCAAGAACCATTGTGAATTTGTCTACTTCTTTTTTCAGCTTTATCATTTTTTGCTTCATGTATTTTGGCCCTTTTTTACTAGGTTAGGATCACATTTAGGATTCTTCTTATGTCTTCTTGATGAAGACATCTGCTTATTTATGGTAATCTTCCATAACTCTTCCAGTTCTCTTTTAAATGGGTTTGCATGGTATATCTTTTTCTGTTCTTTTAGCCTGGCTATATCATTTTATTAATGCATCTAATTGGGTATTAATTTTTTATCTGATCTGATAAATGGATTAGGTTTACCATTTAACCATCTGTTTTCTCTTTGCTCCCTCCCTTTTTTATTCTTAATTCCCTTTTTCTTGCTGCTTTTGGATTATTTGCACAGTTTTAATACTTATATAAATCCATCTATTGACTTTTTTTTACTGTATCTCTTAAATAGTCATATTTTTTAAAGAGTTTTGAGAGGAAAAAAATAGTCTTTTATATTTACTCAAGTATTTCCATTCATTTTTCCTCTTCCTTTATTCCTGATGTTTCCAGTTCCTTTCTGGTATTATTTCACTTCAGCCTGAAAACTCTTGTTAGCATTCCTTTTATTGTTAAGTCTACTGGTGACAAACCATCTTAGTCTTCCTTCACCTGAAAATGTGCCTCTTTTGTCTTCATTCCTGAAGGATATTTTCTCTGGATAAAGGTTCTAGGTGGACTGTTTATTATTTTTGTTATTCTTTCAAGCAAAATGTTATTCCAGTTTACTGGCATCCATGATTTTTGATAAGAAATCTGTAGTCATTTGAATCATTGTTACCCTATAATATGTCTTGCTTTTCTCTGGCTACTTTCAAGTTATTTTTATTCTTTATTTTGATTTTCAGTAGTTTTATTATTATATGTATGAGATGGCTTTCTCTGAGTTTATCTTTTTTTTTTTTTTTTATTCATTGAGCCTCTTAAATTAAAGCCTAGTAAATTTCTTTGAGTTTATCCTTTTTTTTTTTTTTTTTATTCATTGAGCCTCTTAAATTAAAGCCTAGTAAATATATGACTTTAGACAAATGTGGGAAGTTTTCATTCATTATTTCTAAAAAAATTTTTTTTTCCCGCATCAAACTCTTTTTCCTTTTCTCTAGGACTCAATGACATGACCTGTTGATATTGCCTCATGAGATACTAAGGCTCTATTCATTTTCTTTTTATCTTTTTTATGTTCTTCAGATGGTTTTATTTCCACTGGACTCTTTGCTGTCTTATTTCCATCCTGTGGAAGCCTGTTCAGTGTACATCTTTATTTCAGATATGGCATTTTTAAGTTGTCAAATTTCCACTTGGTACTTATAAAAATTATTTCTATTTCTCTACTGATAATTTAAAGAGTGTTAACTTTACCTCACTGAGTATGGTTATAATGGCTGCTTTTAAGTCTCTGCCTGACAATTCTAAGACTTAGGTCATCTTGTGTTTTGCATTTATTTATGGTCATTTCCCTTGAGTATTTGTCAGATTTTTGTGATTTTTAGCATGATGTCACATAATTCTGGATTGCATCCAGCAGATTTTTTTTCTTGCAAGTTTCTAGGTCCTTTTAAAATCCTCTGAGGAATGCTGATTTCCTTTTTAAACTGGTAATCAACATGATAAGCCTGAGACTGCCAAGAAGTTTCACCTTCAGTGGTGATGGTCTCAAAGTCAATTCTCTTTTCAGAATGTACTATGTGACTTTGGAGTGCTTGGTTACATGTTCTGCTTGGAGAATAGCCTGAGATTTGGGTCATGGCTCAGACGGTAAAGCATCTGCCTGCAATGTGGGAGACCCAGGTTCGATCTCTGAATCAGAAAGATCCCCTGGAGAAGGAAATGGCAACCCACTCCAGTACTCTTGCCTAGAAAACTCCATGGATGGGGGAGCCTGGTGGGCTACAGTCCATGGTGTCACAAAGAGTCGGACATGACTGAGTGACTTCACTTTCTTTCTTTATCGTTGCAGTTCATCCTCACAGCCTTTGCTATGCTTTGGTAGAACTATCCCCAAACACCCAAGTTGAAGAAGAAGTTGTATCATCACATATCCAGTATTTGGAAACCCAGTTTTCCAGCTCTCCTCTGAGTCTCCTGCTACACTCTAATTCCCAGCCCCTCTTCATTCTGGTTCCTCCAGTCGGCAAGCTAGAGTCTCCTCAGTCCCCTCCCACGGTGTTGTGCAGCGCTGTGTAAGCGGGGCTGCTCCGAGGTTAAGTGGCAAAAGTAGACAGACAAACATAGCATGGATTTACACACCTTTTAGACAACAGGGCTTTACGGTTTTGTGGTCCTTTTCTGGTTCTTCTAGCTCAAAGACAACGCTTGAAATATATTTATTACATTACTTTTCTTGTACTACACATCTTGGAAATTGGGTGCATATTTTTCAGTTACAGTGTATTTCTATTTAGGCTAGTTACATTTCAAGTGCTCAATAACCACATGTGGCTAGCGGCTACCATATTGAACAGTATAAGTCTAGGCTCTAAGGCAATGCTTCTCAAACTTTAGGCTGTACAGAGTATCTTCTTAATTTTTAAAAAATTATTATTATTATTATTTTACTTTACAATATTCTATTGGTTTTGCCATACATCAACATGCATCCACCATGGGTGTACATGTGTTCCCCATCCTGAACCCCCCTCCCACATCCCTCCCCATGATTCAGTAGATTTCTGGAGGGACTCAGGTCTTCTAATGATACTGGCTATGCACTTTGAGCCAAATGCTTTAGAGGTACATCTGTTACTTCTTGAAGTAATTCTATATTCCAGCTACCTGTATAGTTCTATAGGACACTTCCTATATGACGGTTCTGTATCTACATTTCTGCCCTGGTAATATCACATGTCTATGTACTTTCAGGCCTTCCCTATCTTGGGAAATACACTGCTTTGGTATTGGCCACTATCTACTCGTGTATTTTTTTTTAATAACATATAAAACATTCCTGAAGGAACAAATTAGAGAAATGACTTCTGTCAGGGCCTATCTTTTAAAAAAATATTTACTTATTTATTCATTTGTTTCTGGCTGCATTGGGTCTCTTAGTTGTGGCATGTGGGATCTTCATTGCAGAATGTGGGATCAGGCTTCTCTTTAGCTGGGGTACACAGGCTTAGTTGCCCAGAGGCATGTGGCATCTTCCCAGATCAGAGATGTGAACCCCATGTCCCTGCACTGGAAGGCAGATTCTTAACCACTGGACCACCAAGGAAGTCCACGTTAACAATTCTACCTCCTTAGCCTTGGTGGAGCCTGATAGGTTGGTAGATGGAGGAAAGAAGATTATGTGGTCCTCATCCTATTGTCCCTGAGCTTCCCTTGTAGCTCAGTTGGTAAAGAATCTGCCTGCAGTGCAGGAGACCTGGGTTCGAGTCCTGGGTTGGGAAGATTCCCTGGAGAAGGGAATGGCAACCCACTCCAGTATTCTTGCCTGGAGAATCCCATGGACAGAGGAGCCTGGCAGGCTATAGTCCATGGGGTTGCAAGAGTTGGACACAACTTAGTGACTAAACCACCATCATCCTATTGTTGAAGCATTTCTACAAAGAACAGATCAATCATCTTTCTTCTTTTTCTATATTATAGATAATCACCAAAAACCATTTTGGAGTGCTTCTACGGTAAACTTGCTTGGGAGCCTAGCCATAAGATGACAAATAAATATGAATTGCATTTATTTAAGAACTTAGCCTTCCTATTAATTCTCCCCTTCATCCTGCGTGCTTCTCTTATTTGGGTATGATACACTCACTTCTTCAATGTCTACAATGTAAGAAAACTTAGAGCAGAAGGGAACAGAATTTTCTAAGATGCATAACCACGGCCAGCCCTGAGTTTTGGTGAGGAACCATCATGCATAACCTCAAATAAAAGAGCCTCTTGATGAAAGTGAAAGAGAAGAGTGAAACAACTGGCTTAAAACTCAACATTCAAAAAACTAAGGTCATGGCATCTGGACCCATCACTTCATGGCAAATAGATGGGGAGACAATGGAAACAGTGGCAGAATTTATTTCCTTGGGCTCCAAAATCAATGTGGACAATGACTGCTGCCATGAAACAAAAAGATGTTTGCTCCTTGGAAGAAAAGCTATGACCAACCTAGATAGTCTATTAAAAAGCAGAGAGATCACTTTGCCAACAAAGGTCCATATAGTCAAAGCTATGGTTTTTCCAGTAGTAATGTATGGATGTGACAGTTGGACTGTAAAGAAGACTGAGCACCAAAGAACTGATGATTTCAAACTGTGGTGCTGGAGAAGACTCTTGAAAGTCCCTTGAACAGCAAGAAGATCAAACCAGTCAATCCTAAAGGAAATCAACCCTGAATATTCATTGGAAGGACTGATGCTAAGGCTGAAGCTCCAATATTTTGGACACCTGAAGTACTGGTGTCTGACTCATTGGAAAACACCCCGATGCTGGGAAAGATTGAGAACATGAAAAAGAAAGGGGCAACCGAGGATGAGATGGTTGGATGGCATCACTGACTCAATGGACACGAGTTTGAGCAAGCTCTAAGAGATAATGAAGGAAAGGGAAGCCTGGTCTGCTGCAGTCCATGGGGTCACAAAGAGTCGGACATAACTGAGGGACTGAGCAAAAACAACATCATGCATAAGGGACCAGCTTTTAAAACATGTACACAGTCTGTGGGACTTCCCTGGTGGTTCAGTGGCTAAGACTCTGTGCTCCCAATGCAGGGACCCTGGGTTCCATCCCTGGTCAGGGAACTACATCCCCCACGCTGCAACTAAAATAGATCCTGCATCCTATAATAAGACCTGGTGCAGTCAAACACATAAATACTTTTTAAAAAATTTTAAACATGTATACAGTAGATCTCAATAATTATTTCCCTGAAGCAAAAAAGGAAACCACTATTACTACTACTGTTCACAGACCAATTTTTTTAAAAATTGTTCACATACTTATTTAACCATAATATGTATGAATCAAAATCCTGGATATTTTAGACCATAGATAAGTTACTGAATTTCTAGAAGATGTGACATCATCATCTCTTAAGAGTTAGGAAACCATATGGAGACTCCTCCTTTAAGTTACTAAGGTGCAATTTTAAGCACTATTCCTCTCCTTTGAGGAAGGTCTGCAGAAAGACCATTAACCACACACAAGCAGTGGAACAACCTATCTGGCCTGTAAGAACTCAGGCACAGTGGTCTCAGGGAACAGCCTGGACCCTGGCTCTGGTTTCTGTTTTTTCTTGTGCTGTTTAAGGGAAAAGAAGAACCTGGCAATCTCCAACCTAACAAGTTACCACTGTGCTACTTGGCACTCTGAACTACTGGGAGACGCTGTGTACTGGGAGTCAGGCAGGAAGTTTTCCTCAGGACATCTTGAACTTGAATCTAATCTGTATGACACAGGTTACTTTACTTAACCTCTGGATTGAGAAGCAAGTGCTTTAAGTAATCCTCTAGAAGGAATAGCTTGAGAAGTCCAAATAGGGTTAGAAGATACAATCATGCTCACGTAATCGATCTGACCTGGTGTTTAAAAAAAAATAAAAAGCAATATTAAAATGTCAATGGTACCCCACTCCAGTACTCTCGCCTGGAAAATCCCTTGGACGCAGGAGCCTGGTAGGCTGCAGTCCATGGGGTCGCTAAGGCTCGGACACGACTTAGCAACTTCACTTTCACTTTTCACTTTCATGCATTGGAGAAGGAAATGGCAACCCACTCCAGTGTTCTTGCCTGGAGAATCCCAAGGATGGGGGAGCCTGGTGGGCTGCCATCTATGGGGTCGCACAGAGTCAGACACCACTGAAGTGACTTAGTAGCAGTAGCAGCAGTATTAACAGGTTTCTGGAAAAATTTGGGCTGGCTACAAATAACACTTTGAGATTAGAAGAAAAGGGCAATTAGAAAGGCCAAAAGGCTTCTTTATGTCTAAAACACGAACATCTTCATAACACAAAGATGTGAGTGCTGGTAGTTTGGGGCTGGGGGGTTGGGGCGATTCCAGGAAACAAGAGAAGGCAAAGAAGGAAGCCAACACTAGGTACATTATAGGCAGATGACCTCTGTGAGCAATCAGAGCTCCATCCAACCAGGGACATCTGGGATGAGGGTGGGTTGCACCCCACCCAGAGTGGTCTCACCTGAAGGGGGAAGACTGAGACCTGCTCACATGGACAGGGACTTCAGCCTAATTCTGACCTGCTCTGTGAATGGCCGAGCCTGGTTTCCACTGACAGAGAGGGTGCTCGGGAAGACAGTCAGAGGTGCTCACAGTGAGGAGCGGTCAGCGCCCAGGGGAAGAGGGGACCAGGAGACACAGGCTTCATGACAGTCCTCCAGGGGGGCCAGTGTGCAGGGCAGTCAGGGGAGGCTGACCCAGTCCTCCACACAGGCCACAGAAAGATGTCAAGAAGGACAAGGTAGGAAGGACCGTCATTTAACTGTCTCTTTACTATGCAATCTTGCTACGTACCAAATCAACCCTGAACACCAGATCGCTCGACTTTTCGGTTTTAACATACACATTGCCAATAACTAACACAGTTAAATAAATGTCCTTTTCTTTCTTTCTTTTTCCTCCATCAGTGGACAGTGGATATATTTACGGTGGCTCAGTTGTTTAAGAGTATCATTTACAATGTTTCTATTCTAACTCAAGCCAGAAAAACAGCAGTTTGCTCAGCCTTTTATCTCCATTATAATGTTTAAAAAGATCATTTGTCTCTATGCCCTACAGTCTCCCTTAGTTCTACATTTACTGGAAGCAACCAACCCTGGTGATGGCCTATTTAACACCAGTACAAAACCTAGGAGGCTTAATTGAAAGCACTGGCATTCAAACTGTATTTAGTAGCTTTCAGGGAAAAACAGAACAAAACTGTCTTTTAAAAACAATACTTAATGGAGCCCATGGGTCTTGGGGGATGGAACCCCAAGGAGCAAGACTGCAAAGAGCAGGGAGAGGATGCTCGGTCATCAGCAGCTGCAACTGGTGACAACCTAGCAATGTAGAGTTGAGAAACTGTTAATAGTTTAGGTAAGGACTGTCAAAATATGATGAAAACCGTCCCTTTTCCAGTTAATAACAGAAAGGGATTATAGCACTGACCCGTTCCCTTTTTTATACCTGGTAATTATTCAGGGGATTTTCTGTCACTGTACTGCTTAACAACACCTCTCAGTCATCACCCATTGTTTCGCATTAATGTCATTTCCCCATAATATACAGAATAAGAAGGTCTGTATCGCTATAATTTCTACCTCCTTGAAACTGAAACAAAGCCAGTGCATTTTTATACAATTATACCTTCAGTGCTTAGAATGTCCATTTCTGAGTCGCTAAGGAAATGCATTAAAAATAATAATAAAATTAAATACACCAAATGAGAGCCTCATGCAAAATTCACTGTATCCCTGTGACCATTTCAGGTAAGCTAGGAGACATTTCCATGTTGACTCCATTTTCAGGCTAACACATTATAAAATTGCAGAGGCACTTTTATCAACAAAGATATCAAAATGTTAACCCTTCTTCCTCAAAATAATTCTCAAAATTACAATTACAATTAAAATTACAATTTTGTAATTACAAAAGTAAATTACAATTTACTTCTACTTGATCATTTTACTGATCTCAACATTCCAACATATGGAGATACTAAACATCCTTAGTGAGCAAATAAATGATTAAAATAACAAGAAACACAAAAGACCCACTAAGACTGAGTACACTAGCTGGATGATCACGGACAGATATTACATATCCAGTGAAGAACAATGTGAGTAGTTATGCTCTCTCCATTTATACGTTTAGCCATGACAAAAACATTTATTTAACTCCAACTCTGTGTGCAGAACTGTGCTAGGCCTTTAGGAATCACAAAGGAATATCCTATTTCCTTTCTATATTTTTCTCCACTGCACTTGCAGACACTGCATCAGATGATGCTCTCACTGAGCTTTTGTCCCTTGTCATTCGTCTGTCTCCCCTAAAAGATTTGTGGACATCCTAACCCCTGGTACTTCAGAATGTACCCTTCTTCGGAAGTAGGCACTTTATCAAGATGATCAAGGAAAAATGAAGTCATTGGAGTGGACCCTAAGCCAAAGGGTATCCTCATAAAAAGGGGAGATGTGCACAGAGGGAAGACAGAATGAAGACATGGTGTGAACAGGTGGACATGGAGAAGACAGGTGTGTACACAGGCCTGGAGCAGGGCACCTGCAAACTGAGAAAGTTGACGATTGCCAGCAGCCCCCTGGAAGCAGGAGGAGGCGAGGATGGATGCCTCCCCAGTTTCAGAGGTGGACTACACCTTAATTTAGGACTTCCCGCCTCCAGAACTGTGAGATGATTCATTTCTCCTTGTCTAAGCCACCCAGTTTGTGATATTTTGTTACAGTAGCCCCACAAAAGGAATACATCCCTTTGCCCCATTACTTCAGTCCACAATGGAGCACCTTATATCACACAATTATTTGCCTGAGAGCTTTCCCTAGCTGTGGGACTAACTATTGCAGAGGGGCCCAGGAACTGATAGGAGCTGATGGGAGGGTAGACAGGCCAGGCCTTTCCCTCCTTGGTTGGGATCACTCTGGGGAATGCACCCTGCACTGCTTCCCAGGGCTCCCCAACAGGATCAAGCTCCACTTGTCCATAGGGTAGAACCTGCTGGAAAATGTCCCCTCTGGCGGCTCCTCTCTTTGCAGCCCCAGTTTCCCACCCATGTACTGGTGTGTCTCAGAAACATGCTCCGTGCACATGAATCCAGGCCTCCAGGTATTCTTGTGGGGGAGCCAGCCTGAAACAGAGCACTTCTGGAGCTCAGGGTGCCTCTTCAGACCGAGAAGAGTGTCTAGGCAGTGGTTGGGGTTAGAAGTATATGCAGTGATGTAAGAATCACTGAAGTAAGGCACACATTACTTGCCCTCAGAGAATCTACAAGGTTTCAATGAATTGCAGAGCAAGAGAGGAAGACCAAATGAATAGTTGAAGAGAACTGTAAAGAGGCTGCGGGAGAGTTTGCAGTTCCATGATAAATGAGGAACCTGGAAAGCAAGTGATGTGGAGGATTCTGTGGATGGAGAGAAGCTGGGGCCCTGATGGAAGCAGGGAGCCTGGGGCCCTGATGGAAGGGAGGAGCCTGGGGCACTGATGGAAGAGGGGAGTCTGGGGCCCTGATGGAAGGAGTGAGCCTGGAGCCTTGATGGAAGGGGGGAGTCTGGGGCCTTGATGGAGGGAGAGAGTCTGGGGCCCTGATGGAAGGGAGGAGTCTGGGCCCTGATGGAAGGAGGGAGCCTGGGACCCTGATGGAAGGAGGGAGCCTGGGAACCCCCAGTCAGCTCAGAGGTTTCCTGAAGGGCAGCAGCCTCCCTTCTGAGGGCAGTTGCCTCCCACTCAGTATTTGTAGGTTTCACTCCAAATTCTAACTCCTAGATCTTCTTCAGTAGAAAGGGCCAACCCTAAAGCAATGTAATCATTGTCCCAAACACAAGGTATACCAGCACCAAGTTCCATAATTATTTAGGGGCTGAACCAAGAACAGAACTGAGGTATCTTTTAAGAGGGCACTTGATTTGGTTCTGCTTAATTCAAATCCATGTGCCTTCTCCAAATATACACACTAATATTCAGCAGTTCTTCAACTTGAATGGCATAAAACTTAAAGGAAGCTCACTTACTGTGCAATTTAGGGGAACCACACAGAAGGAAATCTATAGAGATGATTCAAAACAGACAATTTAAAAAATACTTCACTGCTTTTACTACTATTAATTTCTATCTCCATCCATCATTAACACTCCCCTATAAAACCTGTAAGTATACAAGCAGGCATTCTGTCCAGGGTTTACTTGAACTATCTCTTTTAATCACTGTAACTACCCTGAGGCAGGAATTCTATACACTTCAGCAGATGAAGAAATCTGAGTTGAAAAGAGCAGAGCTGAGATTCAGACTCAGCTCTGTCTGATTTCAGGTATAAAAATGCTGGGCATTGTATGTAATATGAGTGTTTTCTTCATCTTTGTATTGTTTCCAGTTGTTCTGTTCAAGGAGCCAGATGCAGATCTTGAAGGGTGTGAGTTATTTACCTGTTAGGAAGCGAACTCACAGGTCTGCAGTTCAGCACATATCAGGAAAGGCAAGATATTCTGACACTGTTTTCCAAAGATGGAGAGTCTTCCTACAACGTGGCATGACACTCCTCCAGCTGTGTCTCCTCCCTTGAACTTGAGCAAACCTTGTAAGTGTCTTGGTAAATAGACTGCAGTACATGTGTGATGTGTGATTTCTGAGACTAGGTAGTAAAGGCAGTATGGCTTTGTCTGATGCAATCCTTTGGGGTGTGTGCTCTGAGAACACTGTGCCAATATGTAAGAAGTTCAACCACATTGAGGCTACAACATAGGGGAGACCACATGGACATCTCGCACTGAAAGAGATAGCCCTGCCCCAGGAGCCTGGATCTTACCAGCTCCAACTGTTTCAGCTTCTCAGCAAGACACATGTGGGAGTGGATCTCAAGATGATTACAGCATCCAGACTCATTTACAGCACAAACCAAATGAGGCAGAGACAGCTATTCTCTACTGAGCTCTACCCCAAATAAATTCTTCTGTTGTCTTAAACCACTACATTTGGGGGGTAATTTGTAGAATGATAACAGGATTACCAAACAAAGGTACATAACTAAGAGAAAGTTACTATAATGTAAATAATTATCTCTCCTAAAGTATTTCATCCCTGAAAATGCATAAAGGAAGACGCCAGAATGGGTATTTTATATTTCTTTTCCCTGTTTATGGCATAACTTTTCTCTGCCCTGGCTTTATGAGATATGATTCATATATAACATTGCATAATTTTAGGTATACAATGTGATAATTTGATACATGTATATATTGTGAAATGTTTACTACAATAAGGTCAGTTAACACACCCTTCACATAATTTACTATTTTGTTGTTGTTGTTATAGTAAAAACATTAAAGCTCTACTCTTACAGCAACTTTCAAGTATATTGTATAGTATTCTTAACTATTAGAGAAGGAGAACCAAAGAAGTTCTCACACTGTTACAAAAGTTGTAGGGCCCACAACAGAGTCCCCAACCTGGGGATCTGGCAAAGGGACTAAGAACCCCAGGGAATTTAACTTTGGAGGCCAGTGGGATTTGATTGTGGAACTTCCACAAAACTGGGGAGACAGACTCCTGGAGGGCACAAACAAAACCTGTGCGCACCAGGACCCAGGAGAGAGGAGCAGTGACTCCACAGGAGGTTGGGCCAGACTTGCCTGTGAGTGTCCAGGAGTCTCTGGTGGAGCCGTGGGTCAACAGTGGCCTGCTGCAGGGTCAGGGGCACTGAACACAACAGTCTTGGGAGCCACCGCGGTGTGCTGGCCTAAGTTCTTTAGAAGGAGGTCACCATTTCTGCCATTACCTCTACCATAGTTTCACCTCAGGCCAAACTACAAGGAGGGGACATGGCCCCATCTATCAATGGAAAATTGGATTAAAGATTTGCTAGTCGTGGCCCTGTCCATCAGAGCAAGATCCAGATTCCCCCACAGCCAGTCCCTTCCATCAGGAAGCTTCCACAAGCCTTTTATTCTTGTTCATCAGAAGACAGAAAGAATGAAAAATGCAATCACAGAAAACTGACCAAATTGATCACTTGGATCACAATCTTGTCTAATTCAATGAAATTATGAGCCATGACAATGTAGGGCCACCCAAGATGGAAAGGTCATGGTGGAGAGTTCTGACAAAACGTGGTCCACTGAAGAAGGGAATGGTAAACCACTTCAGTATTCTTGTCTTGAGAGCCCCATGAACACTATGAAAAGGCAAAAAGATAGGACACTGAAAGATGAACTCCAGAGGTCGGTAGGTGCCCCAATATGATACTGGAGAAGAGCAGAGAAATAGCTCCAGAAAGAATGAAGAGGCTGAGCCAAAGCGAAAACAGCGCCCTGCTGTGGATATGAATGGTGATGGAAGTAAAAAGTCTGATTCCGTAAAGAACAATACTGCACAGGAACCTGAAATGTTAGGTCCATGAATCACTATAAATTGGAAGTGGGCAAACAGGAGATGTCAACAGTGAACATCAACATTTTAGGAATCAGTGAACTAAAATGGACTGCAATGGGCAAACAATTCAGATAACTATAATGTCTACTATGAAAGGCAAGAATCTCTTAGAAGACATGGAGTAGCCATCATAGGCCACAAGAGTCTGAAATGCAGTACTTGGGTGCAAATTCAGAAATGACAGAATGATCTCTGCTCGTTTCCAAGACAAACCATTTAATATCACAGTAATTCAAGTCTATGCCCCAACCAGTAATGCTGAAGAAGCTGGAGTTGAACAGTTATATGAAGATCTATAAAACCTTCTAGATCTTACACCAAAAAAGATATCGTTTTCAAAACAGGGGACTGGAATTCAAAAGATTTCAGTCAAGAGGAAGTCAAGAGACACCTGGAGTAACAGGCAAGCTTGGCCTTGGAGTGAAAAATGAAGCAGGGCAAAGGCTAACAGTTCTGCCAAAAGAAGGCACTGGTCATAGTAAACCCATTTTCCAACAACACAAGAGAAGACTCTATACATGGATATCACCAGATGGTCGATGGAAATCAGATTGATTATATTCTTTGCAGCCAAAGATGGAGAAGCTCTACTCTACACAGTCAGCAAAAACAAGACTGGGAGTTGACTGTGGTTCAGATCATGAACTTCTTATTGCAAAATTCAGAAGTAAATTGAAGAAAGTAGGGAAAACCTCTAGACCATTCAGGTAGGACCTAAATCAAATCCCTTGCAAGTATACAATGGAAGTGACAAATAGATTCAAGGGATTAGATCTGACAGAGTCCCTGAAGAACTATGGACGTAATGTTGTACAGGACGCAGTGATCAAAACCATCTGCAAGAAAAAAAAAATTCAAAAAGGCAAAATGGTTGTCTGAGGAGGCCTTACAAATAGCCGAGAAAAGAACTGAAAGGCAAAGGAGAAGAGGGAAGATATACCCATTTGAATGCAGAGTTCCAAAGAATAGCAAGGAAAGATAAGAAAGCCTGCCTAAGTGATCAATGCAAAGAAAGAGATGAAAACAATAGAATGGGAAAGACTAGAGATCTCTTCAAGAAAATTAGAGATACCAAGGGCACATTTCATGTAAAGATGGGCACAATAAAGGACAGAAATGGTATGGACCTAACAGAAGCAGAAGACATTAAGAAGAGGTGGTAAGACTACACAGAAGAACTATACAAAAAGGATCTTCATGATCCAGATAACCATGATAATGTGATCACTCATCTAGAGCCAGACACCCTGGAATGAGAAGTCAAGAGGGCCTTAGGAAGCATCACAACAAAGCTAGTGGAGGTGATGGAATTCCAGATGAGCTATTTCAAATTCTAAGATGATGTTGTAAAAGTGCTGCACTCAATATGCCAGCAAATTTGGAAAACTCAGCATTGGCCAAGGACTGGAAAAGATCAGTTTTCATTCCAATCCCAAAGAAACCCAATGCCAAAGAATGTTCAAATTACTGCACAATTGCACTCATCTCACATGCTAGGAAAGTAGTGCTCAAAATTCCTGAAGCTAGACTTCAACAGTACATGAACAGAGAACTTGCAGATGTTCAAGCTGGATTTAGAAAAGGCAGAGGAACCAGAGATCAAGTTGCCAACATCCACTGAATCATAGAAAAAGCAAGATAATTCCAGAGAAACACCTATTTTTGCTTCATTAACTACACTAAAGCCTTTGACTGTGTGGATCACAAAAAAACTATGGAAAATTCTTACAGAGATGGGAATACCAGACCACCTTACCTCTCTCCTGAGAAATCAGTATGTAGGTCAAGAAACAGCAGTTAGAACCAGATATGGAACAACAGACTGGTTCCAAATTGGGAAATGAGTACATCAAGGCTATATATTGTCACCTTGCTTATTTAACTTATAGGCAGAGTACATCATGCAAAATGCCAGGTTGGATGAAGCACAAGGTGGAATCAAGATTGCCAGGAGAAATATGAGTAACCTCAGATATGCAGATAACACAACCCTTATGGCAGAAAATGAAGAGAGAGTGAAAAAGTGGGCTTAAAACTCAACATTCAAAAAATGAAGATCATGGCATCTGGTTCCATCACTTCATGGCAAATAAATGGGGAAACAATTGAAACAGTGACAGACTTAATTTTCTTGGGCTCCAAAATCACTGCACACGATGATTACAATCATGAAATTAAAATGTGCTTGCTCCTTGGAAGAATAGATATGACAATCCTAGACATCACATTAACAAAACAGAGACATTACTTTGCTGACAAAGGTGTGTCTAGTCAAAGCAATGGTTTTTCCAGTAGTCATGTACGGATGTGAGAGTTGGACCATAAAGAAGGCTGAGTGCTGAAGAATTGATGTTTTCAAACTGTTTTGTTGGAGAAGACTCTTGAGATTCCCTTGGACTGCAAGGAGATCAAACCAGTCAATCCTAAAGGAAATCAGTCCTGAATATTCATTGGAAGGACTTATGCTAACGCTGAAGCTTCAATTCTTTGGCCACCTGATGTGAAAATATGACTCATTGGAAAAGCTCCTGATATTCGGAAAGACTGAACAAAGAAGGAGAAGGGGATGACAGAGAATGAGATGGTTAGATGGCATCACTGACTTGATGGACATGAGTTTGAGCAAGCTCTGGGTTTGGTGAAGAACAGGGAAACTTGGCGTGCTGCAGTCCATGGAGTCACAAATATTCAGACATGACTGAGTGAACAAACTGCACTGAAGAGAAGGAAATGCCAACCCAGTCCTTGCTTGGGAAATACCATGGACAGGAAAGCCCGGCAGGTTATCGTCCACGGGGTTGCAAAAATGTTGGAACCATATTACTGACTAAACAACAGCTATTAACTATAGTCACCATATACTTTATGATACTATACAGTCATCTAAAGCCACTGTGCTTTAGATCCTTAGAACTTATAACTAAAAGTGTTTAGTCTCGACCAACATCTCCCCATTTCCCCAGCCTCTAGTCTCTGGCAACTACCATTCTATTCTCTGTTTCTATGAGTTCAGTGTTTTAAGAGTCCCCATATAAGTGACATCATATAATATTTGTCTTTCTATGACTTATTTCACACAGGATAATGCCCTCAGGGTTCCCCCATCTTATTACCATGGCAGGATTTCCTTCTTTTTGGGCTAAGTAATATTCCATTATACTATAATGGATCCAGATCAATAAAAAGACAGATCTGTTCATCTATCAACAGACAGTCTAGCTGTTTACAAGTCTTGATTATTGTAAGTCACTCTGCAGTGAACATGAGAGTGCAGATGTCTCTTTGAGGCCTGACATCATTTCTTTAAATATATATATCCAGAAGAGGAATAGCTGGATCATATGGTAGTTCTATTTTTAATTGTTTGAAAGACTTCCATACTGTTTTCCATAGTGGCTGCACCAATCTACACTTCCACCAACTATGCACCATGGTTCCCTGTTCTCCACGTCCTCACAAGCATTTGTTATTCTTTTGATAACAGCCATTCTTACAGGTGTGAGGTGGTATCTCGTTTGATTTGCATGCCCCAGTGATTAGTGATGTGAGGCATTTTTTCTGTTCATTGTAAAACTTAAAACCTGAAAGTCTACCTTCAAACATAAATGAAATGCATCTGGATACCTCCCAGCTTGGTCTCCAGGGAACGTTCTCCTCCTCAAAGTCACTGATTCTTACAGACTTTGATCAATTCTCAGATAAATGGTAGTGTCTCAGGTCAAGAATGAAATCTATTTTTCAGCTCTGTGGAAACGGTTCATGGCTTCCAGTCACAGATACAGCTGGTTGGTGTTAAAGCTGTCATCCCCTGGTTTGGGAAGCATGTATGTCAAGATTCAGCTGGTTTCATTTTTGAGATTAATAACCTGAGAATGTAGCATAAATAGCTAACCAAAATGCAATGGCCAGTACATCCCAGTTTGAAAACAGCTAGTGTCCCTGCCCAGTTCACAGACTGTCAGTTTAACCTCACCATCATGCCTAACCCAACAACGTGTGCTGACTTCACATCTGTTTAATGAACAAATACATAACCTGGAACCTTGTTCGCATATCCAATTTTCCATTTAACAAGAATATCCCAAGTTTTCTAATTAGTTTTATTATGTGCATTAATAACTTAAAAATACCAGGAGAAATAGCCTGTGTGCACTGTTGATTTATTAAAGATCAGACACTGATGATATTAATGAGAAATATTACATTTCCAAAGCCATTTGTCCATAAAACTCTCCTCAGCCGCTTGTCCTTATCTTTTCTCTTATCTTTTCTCTCATTCCTTCTCTGAATAAAGCCAGACCTTTGCTACCGGAGCTCATCTCCGACTCCAGCCACATTTATCCTTTCTCCCTTCACTGAAGCCCGACTGATACCTTATTCTTCCTTGAACCCACCGAGAGTATGTTGGCATCATGGCCTTTTAACTTGCTGTTCTCTCTACCATGATATCCTCTTATTTTCTCTCTCTCTTTCTAGTTTCCTTCCTGTCAGTTTAGTAGGAAAGACCAAGAGTGAGGCAGCAGAAAGTAACAAGCAGAACTGGAGACAATTTATTTGAGTTTATGCAGAAAGGGACCTCAGAAAATATCATTAGGAAAGAGACAGGAAAGGCAGTCAATAAGAGATGTGTTTTCAAGCCAGTTACCACTGTGGGCAATGGGGACTTAATCCCACTTGAGGACTCTGGGTATTCTCAAGTCAGAGGTGAAAAAGCTGGGGTGTTTATTCCCCATTGATTGCAGATGACTCTCAGAAAGTCTGATCAGGCACAGTAGCTTCTGGAAGCCAGAGAAAGCCCCTGGGAAGAGAAAGACAGGGGGTAGTCACTGCTGCCACAGAAGTCAGAGTGGAAAAAAAGGCCAAGTGCCGAATGGCCGTGATGCCAACAGTATTTGCCAAGGTGCCGCCTGGAAATATTTTTTAAAGTATTATGCAAGTTTAAAGGATGCATGCTTATGTTCATTTGGTAGGAAAATTCAATGGTTCCGGAAAGAGCTGCCATTTGATCTGAGTCCACGAGGGCTTTGACATTCCATCAGTAACAAAGGAGGCAAAGAGTCTAGAAAGTGGCTTTTCAGACAGAATAAAGAAGATGAGTACCGTAAAGGGGGTATGAAACCAGAGGCACTCTGGAGACAAGTGGGCATCACTAGCAGAAATCACAGCCTGTAAATACTGGAATGGAAAAACTATCTTAATCTCTTTTAAGAGATGATGCTGTTAAAGTACTGCACTCAATATGCCAGCAACTTTGGAAAACTCAGCAGTGGCCACAGGACTGGAAAAAGTCAGTGTTCATTCCCATCCCAAAGAAAGGCAATGCCAAAGAATGCTCAAACTACTGCACAGTTGCACTCATCTCACATGCTAGTAAAGTAATGCTCAAAATTCTCCAAGCCAGGCTTCAGCAATACGTGTACCGTGAACTTCCAGATGTTCAAGCTGGGTTTAGAAAAGGCAGAGGAAACAGAGATC
The DNA here is from genome assembly GCF_000754665.1 of Bison bison bison. Classification (NCBI taxonomy): domain Eukaryota; kingdom Metazoa; phylum Chordata; class Mammalia; order Artiodactyla; family Bovidae; genus Bison; species Bison bison. Next base: position 401,095 of record NW_011494602.1, on the reverse strand, counting down.
AAATTGCCAACATCCACTGGATCATCGAAAAAGCAAGACAGTTCCAGAAAAATCATCTATTTCTGCTTTAGGACTCAAAGGACTGAGTCTGAGTGAACTCCGGGAGTCGGTGATGGACAGGGAGGCCTGGCGTGCTGTGATTCATGGGGTCGCAAAGAGTCGGACACGACTGAGCGACTGAACTGTGCTGAACTGAATAGGTGTGTTGTGATGAGTCATTGTGGTCATTTTTATTTCTCTAGTGTCCAGTGATGTGAAACAGTTTGTCATATGCTTATTTGCCTTTCCTGTGTCCTCTTCAGTGAAACGTCTCGTCATATTTTTCACCTTTAGTTTCTTTTCTTTACTTGCACTTTTGCCTAGTTAATCGCCTCAGTATTTTTCAGGTCAGTTCAATCTCTCAGTCGTGTCCGACTCTTTGCGACCTCATGAATCACAGCACGCCAGGCCTCCCTGTCCATCACCGACTCCCGGAGTTCACTCAGACTCAGTCCTTTGAGTCAGTGATGCCATCCAGCCATCTCATCCTCTGTCGTCTCCTTCTACTCCTGCCCCCAATCCCTCCCAGCGTCAGAGTCTTTTCCAATGAGTCAACTCTTCGCATGAGGTGGCCAAAATACTGGAGTTTCAGCTTTAGCATCATTCCTTCCAAAGAAATCCCAGGGCTGATCTCCTTCAGAATGGACTGGTTGGATCTCCTTGCAGTCCAAGGGACTCTCAAGAGTCTTCTCTAACACCACAGTTTAAAAGCATCAATTCTTCAGTGCTCAGCCTTCTTCACAGTCCAACTCTCACATCCATACATGACCACAGGAAAAACCATTGTCTTGACTAGACGGACTTTTGTTGGCAAAGTAATGTCTCTGTTTTTCAATATGCTATCTAGGTTGGTCATAACTTTCCTTCCAAGAAGTAAGCTTCTTTTAATTTCATGCCTGCAGTCACCATCTGCAGTGCTTTTGGAGCCCAAAAAAATAAAGTCTGACACCATTTCCATTGTTTCCCCATCTATTTCCCATGAAGTGATGGGACCAGGTGCCATGATCTTCGTTTTCTGAATGTTGAG
>NW_011494602.1:373269-399781 GCF_000754665.1 Bison bison bison | reverse complement strand
TCTCCTGGCAATCTTGATTCCAGCTTGTGTTTCTTCCAGTCCAGCGTTTCTCATGATGTACTCTGCATAGAAGTTAAATAAGCAGGGTGACAATATACAGCCTTGACGAACTCCTTTTCCTATTTGGAACCAGTCTGTTGTTCCATGTCCAGTTCTAACTGTTGCTTCCTGAACTGCATATAGGTTTCTCAAGAGGCAGGTCAGGTGGTCTGGTATTCCCATCTCTTTCAGAATTTTTCACAGTTTACTGTGATCCACACAGTCAAAGGCTTTGGCATAGTCAATAAAGCAGAAATAGATGATCTTTCTGGAACTGTCTTGCTTTTTCGATGATCCAGTGGATGTTGGCAATTTGATCTCTGTTTCCTCTGCCTTTTCTAAACCCAGCTTGAACATCTGGAAGTTCACAGTACACGTATTACTGAAGCCTGGCTTGGAGAATTTTGAGCATTATTTTGCTAGCATGTGAGATGAGCGCAACTGTGCGGTAGTTTGAGCATTCTTTGGCATTGCCTTTCTTTGGGATTGGAATGAACACTGACTTTTTCTAGTCCTGTGGCCGCTGCTGAGTTTTCCAAATTTGCTGGCGTATTGATTGCAACACTTTCACAGCATCATTTTTCAGGATTTGAAATAGTTCAACTGGAATTCCATCAAGTCTACCAGCTTTGTTCATAGTGATGCTTTCTAAGGCCCACTTGACTTCACATTCCAGGATGTCTGGCTCTAGGTGAGTGATCACACCATCGTGATTATCTGAGTCGTGAAGATCTTTTTTGTACAGTTCTTCTGTGTATTCTTGTCACCTCTTCTTAATATCTTCTGCTTTTGTTAGGTCCATACCATTTCTGTCCTTTATCAAGCCCATCTTTGCATGAAATATTCCCTTAGTATCTCTAATTTTCTTGAAGTGATCTCTAGTCTTTCCCATTCTGTTGTTTTCCTCTATTTCTTTGCATTGATCACTGAGGAAGGCTTTCTTATCTCTCTTTGCTATTCTTTGGAACTCTGCATTCAGATGCTTATATCTTTCCTTTTCTCCTTTGCTTTTCACTTCTCTTCTTTTCACAGCTATTTATAAGGCCTCCCCAGACAGCCATTTTGCTTTTTTGCATTTCTTTTCCATGGGGATGGTCTTGATCCCTGTCTCCTGTACAATGTCACGAACCTCTGTCCATAGTTCATCAGGCACTCTATCTACCTTTTAGAAATAACACCCAAAAAAGATGTCCTTTTCATTATAGGGGACGGGAATGCAAAAGTAGGAAGTCAAGAAACACCTGGAGTAACAGGCAAATTTGGCCTTGGAATACAGAATGAAGCAGGGCAAAGACTAATGGAGTTTTGCCAAGAAAATGTACTGGTCATAGCAAACACCCTCTTCCAACAACACAAATGAAGACTCTACACATGGACATCACCAGATGGTCAACAGATTGATTGTATTCTTTGCAGCCAAAGATGGAGAAGCTCTATACAGTCAACAAAAACAAGACCAGGAGCTGACTGTGGCTCAGATCATGAACTCCTTATTACCAAATTCAGACTTAAATTGAAGAAAGTAGGGAAAACCACTAGACCATTCAGGTATGACCTAAATCAAATCCCTTATGATTATACAGTGGAAGTGAAAAATAGATTTAAGGGACTAGATCTGATAGAATGCCTGATGAACACACCTATTAGAAAAGCTAAAATTAAAGTTAAAAATATAAACACGAGTAAGGATGGAGAGAAACTGGATCTCCCACACGTAGCTGGTGGGAATATAAAATGATATAGCCACTCTGGAAAAGTGTGGCAATAACTTTGAAAAAGAAATATATATCTATCATCAGTTCAGTTCAGTCACTCAGTCGTGTCTGACTCTTTGCGACCCCATGAACCCAGAGCACGCCAGGCCTCCCTGTCCATCACCAACTCCCAGAGTTTACCGAAACCCATGTCCATCGAGTTGGTGATGCCATCCAACCATCTCATCCTCTGACGTCCCCTTCTTGTCTTGCCCTCAATCTTTCAGTATCAGGATCTTTTCAAATGAGTCAGTTCTTCACATCAGGTGGCCAAAGTATTGGAGTTTCAGCCTTTCAATGAATACTCAGGACTGATTTCCTTTATAATGGACTGGTTGGATCGCCATGCAGTCCAAGGGACTCTCAAAAGTCTTCTCCAACACCACAGTTCAAAAGCAACAATTCTTTGGTGCTCAGCTTTCTTTATAGTCCAACTCTCACATCCATACATGACTACTGGAAAAACCATAGCCTCAACTAGATGGACCTTTGTCAGCAAAGTAATATTCCAGCTTTTTAATATGCTGTCTAGGTTGGTCATAACTTTCCTTCCAAGGAGTAAGTGTCTTTTAATTTCATGGCTGTGGTCACCATCTGCAGTGATTTTGGAGCCCAAGAAAATAAAATCTGACACTGTTTCCATTGTTTCCCTACCTATTTGCCATGAAGTGATGGGACCGGATACCATGATCTTCATTATCTGAATGTTGAGCTTTAAGCCAACTTTTCCACTCTTCTCTTTCCCTTTCATCAAGAGGCTCTTTATTTCTTCTTCACTTTCTGCCATAAGGGAGGTGTCATCTGCATATCTGAGGTTATTGATATTTCTCCCGGTAATCTTGATTCCAGCTTGCAATTCATTCAGCCCAGCATTTCCCATGATGTATTGTGCAAACAAGTTAAATAAGCAGGGTGACAATATACAGCCTTGATATACTCCTTTTCCTATTTGGAACCAGTCTGTTGTTCCATGTCCCATTCTAACTGCTGTTTCCTGACCTGCATACAGATTTCTCAGGAGGCAGGTCAGGTGGTCTGGTATTTCCATCTCTTTCAGAATTTTCCATAGTTTGTTAGGATCCACACAGTCAAAGACTCTGGCATAGTCAATGAAGGAGAAAATCATGTTTTTCTGGAACTCTCTTGCTTTTTCAATGATCCAATGGATGTTGGCAATTTGGTCTCTGGTTCCTCTGCCTTTTCTAAATCCAGCTTGAACATCTGGAAGTTCACGGTTCACGTATTGCTGAAGCCTGGCTTGGAGAATTTTGAGCATTACTTACTAGTGTGTGAGATGAGTGCAATTGTGCAGTATTTTGAGCGTTCATTGGCATTGCCATTCTTTGGGATTGGAATGAAAACTGACCTTTTCCAGTCCTGTGGCCACTGCTGAGTTTTCCAAATTTTCTGGCATATTGAGTTCAGCACTTTCACACCATCATCTTTTAGGAATTGAAGTAGCTCAGCTGGAATTCCATCACCTCTACTAGCTTTGTTTGTAGTGATGCTTCCTAAGGCCCACTTGCCTTCTCACTCCTAGAAGGAAGTCTAAGAAGTCTGCCTCTAGGTGAGTGATCACACCATCATAGTTATCTGGGTCATAAAGATATTTTTTGTATCATTCTTCTGTGTATTCTTGCCACCTCTTCTTAATATCTTCCTCTTCTGTTAAGTCCATACCATTTCTGTCCTTTATTGTGCCCATCTTTTCATAAAATGTGCCCTTGATATCTCTAATTTTCTTCAAGAGATCTCTAGTCTTTCCCATTCTGTTGTTTTCCTCTCTTTCTTTGCATTGATCACTGAGGAAGGCTTTCTTATCTCTCCTAGCTCTTTGGAACTCTGCATTCAGATGGGTATATCTTTTCTTTTCTTCTTTGCCTTTAGCTTCTCTTCTTTTCTCAGCTATTTGTAAGGCCTCCTCAGACAACCATTTTGCCTTTTTGCATTTCTTTTTCTTGGGGATGGTCTTGATCCCTGTCTCCTGTACAATGTTATGAACCTCTATCCATACTTCTTCTGACACTGTGTCTATCAGATCTAATCCATTGAATCTATTAGTCACTTCCACTGTACAATCATAGGGATTTGATTTAGGTCATACCTGAATGGTTAGTGATTTTCCCTACTTTCTTTAAGTATGAAGTTTGCAATAATGACTGTCCTAGACAGTGTATTAAAAAGCAGAGACATCGCTTCACTGACAAAGGTCCATCTAGTCAAAGCTATGGTTTTTCCAGTAGTCATGTACACATGTGACAGCTGGACCACAAAGAAGGCCTACTGCTAAAGAGCACTTTAAAGAGAATTGATGCTTTCAAAGTGTGGTGTTGGACAAGACTCTTGAGAATCCCTTGGACAGTAAGGAGATCAAACCTGAATATTCATTTAAAGGACTGATGCTGAGCTGAAGCTCCAATACTTTGGCCACCTGATGCAAAGCACTGATGTATTAGAAAAAACCGTGATGCTGGGAAAGACTGAAGGCAGGAGGAGAAGGGGACGACAGAGGACCAGAAGGTTGGATGGCATCATTGATTCAATGGACATGAATTTGTGCAAACTCCAGGAGATGGTGAAGGATAGGGAATCCTGGAATGCTGCAGTCCATGGGGTCACAAATAGTCAGACATGACTAAGTGACTGAACAACAACAACAGTTAATTGGAAGGACTGATGCTGAAGCTCCAGCGTCAGCTTTGGCCACTGGATTCAAGGAGCCAACTCATTGGAAAAGGCCACTGGATTCGAGGAGCCAACTCATTGGAAAAGGCCTTTATGCTGGGAGAGATTGAGGACATGAGGAGAAAGGGGTGACAGAGGATGAGATGATTGGATGGTATCACTGACTCAATGGACATGAGTTTGAGCAAACTCCAGTAGATATTGAAGTACAGGGAAGCCTGGCATGCTGTAGTTCATGGGATCACAAAGAGTTGCACATGACTGAGCGACTGAACAACAACTCATTGAGAGATATCTTGGTTGTTTCTGGTTTTATATTAAATAAAGCTGTGATGAACTATCATGTGTAGGTTTTTGTTGAGAAAAAAATCTTAATTTCTTTAGAATAAATGCCCAGGAATTCAATTGCTAGGTTGCATGATAGACAGAGTGCCTGATGAACTATGGATGGAGGTTCATGACATTGTACAGGAGACAGGGATAAAGACCATCCCCAAAAAAAGAAATGCAAAAAAAGTAAAATGGCTGTCTGAGGAGGCCTTAAAAATAGCTGTGAAAAGAAGAGAAGTGAAAACCAAAGGAGAAAAGGAAGGATACACCCGTTTGAATACAGAGTTCCAAAAAATAGCAAGAAGAGATAAGAAAGCCTTCCTCAGTGATCAGTGCAAAGAAATAGAGGAAAACAACAGAATGGGAAAGACTAGAGATCTCTTCAAGAAAATTAGAGATACCAAGGGAAGATTTCATGCAAAGATGGGCTCAATAAAGGACAGCAATAGTATAGACCTAACAGAAGCAGAAGGTATTAAGAAGAGGTGACAAGAATACACAGAAGAACTGTACAAAAGATCTTCATGGCCCAGATAACCACGATGGTGTGATCACTGACCTAGAGACAGACATCCTAGAATGTGAAGTCATGTGGGCCTTAGAAAGCATCACTACGAACAAAGCTAGTGGAGGTGATGCAATTCTAGTTTGAGCTATTTCAAATCCTAAAAGATGGTGCTATGAAAGTGCTGAACTCAATATGCCAGCAAATTTGGAAAACTCAGCATTGGCCAAGGACTGGAAAAGGTCCATTTTCATTCCAATCCCAAAGAAAGGCAATGCCAAAGAATGTGCAAACTACTGCACAATTGTACTCCTCTCACACGCTAGTAAAGTAATGCTCAGAATTCTCCAAGTGGGGCTGAACCAAGAACTTCCAGATGTTCAAGCTGGATTTAGAAAAGGCAGAGGAACCAGAGATCAAATTTCCAACATCCGCTGGATAGCAGACAAAGCAAGAGAATTTCAGAAATACATCTACTTCTGCTTCATTGACCACACTATAGCCTTTGACTGTGTGGATCACAACAAAATGGAAAATTCTTAAAGAGATGAGAATACCAGACCAACTTACCTCCCTCCTGAGAAATCAGTATGCAGGTCAAGAAGCAACAGTTACAACCGGACATGGAACAACAGACTGGTTCCAAATTGGGAAATGAGTATGTCAAGGCTGTATATTGTCACCTTGCTTATTTAACTTATAGAAAGAGTACATCATGTGAAATTCCAGGCTGAATGAAGCACAAGCTGGAATCAAGACTGCCGGGATAAATATCAATATCTTCAGATATGCAGATGACCACCACCCTTATGGCAGAAAGCAAAGAAGAAGTTAAGAACTTCTTGATGAAATTGAAAGAGAGTGAAAAAGCAGGCCAAAAACTCAACATTCAAAAAATGAAGATCGTGGTATCTGGTCCCATCACTTCATGGGAAATAGATGGGGAAATAATGGAAACAGTGTCAGATTTTATTTTCTTGGGCTCCAAACTCACTGCAGATGGTGACTGCAGCCATAAAATTAAAAGATGCTTGCTCCTTGGAAGAAAAGTTATGAGAAACCTAGACAACATACTAAAAAGCAGAGACATTACTTTGCTAACATAGGTCTGTCTAGTCAAAGCTATAGTTTTTTCCAGTAGTCATGTATGGATGTGAGAACTGGACCATAATGAAGGCTGAGTGTACAAGAATTGATGCTTTCAAACTGCCATGCTGATGAAGACTCTTGAGATTCCCTTGGACTACAAGGAAATCATACCAGTCAAACCTAAAGGAAATCAATCTTGAATATTCATTGGACTGATGCTGAAGTTGAAGCTCCAATACTTTGGCCACCTGATAAGAAGAACTGACTCATTGGCAAAGACCCTGATACTGAGAAAGATTAAATGCAGGAGGAGAAGCAGTTGGCAGAAGATGAGATGGTTGTATACCATCACTGACTCAATGGAAAGGAAGCTTCCAAAAATTCACATGTGGAGTTCAGAGCTTGCTCCATGTTTTTACACCTTGACCAAAACCAGAAGGTTATCTGTTCCCTTCCTGTAACAATCCCCACCAGGGTTACCACTGTCCTTACTTTTACTAATAACAGCACAGACAAGATATGACTATTTTTGTATTTTGTATAAATGGATCAATTTATGTTTTTTTGAGGATCCCATTTCTTTTCAATATAGTGCTTATATTTTTGCATAACACAGTTAATCTTCCTCCTCATCCCAAACCCACATTTTATAAAAGAGGCAAGATGCCCACTTCCAGGACTGAGCATTCAATTACACTTAATGATGTGAAAGTCATGTGCACTCCCCACTGCCCATCAAATGCATCCTACATGCCACCCACATGGGTAGGAGAGCAGTAGGGAAGGTGGATGTGGGGTCAGGTCACTGCGGGATGGTGGAGGAGGGAATTTTGTGAAGCTGGGTTCTAGAAATGACTCTCATTGGTGAAATGCTGCATATTGAGATAATTATGTGTGAAGTGTGGTTATTTGTGCCTTCATTTTTTTAGCTCAGTGATAGGAAGTGAATCACCAAAGTTGTTTTGATTGCCTGAACAAGATTCAATTTCAAGCTCATCTTGGTAATGCATATACTCTAGATGCCGGCATAAGTCCTCCTTAAGAAATGAGAACTAATAGAAGCTTACCAGCTTGACAGGAGGGAATGTTTTGTGTATCTCTCAAAGGAGAATGTAGGTTAGTGGTGTGGTCCCTTTTCTGACCCAGCAACCCAGGGTTGTAAACACCCTTGGTTAGCTGTCCCCATCAGCCTTCACTAGGTCCAGGTATAACTCATTTGGAGATAAAAGAGCCTCCAAGGATCCTTATTGTCTTAAAGGCTGTTGCCATTCAGCATAAGAGATCTTTTCCCTTGGAGCTAATATTAAATTAGGAAAGGAGTGACTTTATGACCATAAAACATTTCCAAATATATTGGAGGTTTTCACAAAGAACCCTGTGTTTCCTTGATGCATGCAAACAGATATTATTGAAACAGGATGGAGGTCTGGATGGCTTTTTTGGCCTGTAGTGAGAGAGACATTTTATACCCACTATAGCTCTTTTTCACCTTGAGGTTGCATTTGTTTTACAGGAATAAAGAATAACAGGAAACTGTAACTCGAGGTGTACACCCATATGGTATAGTAGGGTGAATCAGGGAGATAAGCTTCCAGTTGAACCTTAGTCATGAAATCAAAACATCTTTGATGATTCATTTCCTCTCCCTGCCCCCTGCCCACCCCCACCCCTCAGCACTCACATTATAAATAGACACAATTGTGAATGACAGTGCTGAAAGGGAGTATTCCAAAGTCAAACTTCCACTCTGACTACATTTTTGGTTTGGCGTGATATATTCATGTAAAATAATTTGTTTTTCCCTTCTATAGTTTATAGCCTCTTTTCAAATCCTTAGTAGCTTAGTGTATTTCATGTATTGTCTTGAATATGATTTTTCTGCCCGCCTCCCCCCACACACCCGCATGTGAAAAACTGCTGTTGATAATCTGCCTTTGAGTGACATATTCAGTGCAGTTCCCAAGCCTAAATGCCTGTCTTTGCCTTTTTCCTTATTTTCCTCCTTGGTATTTGGAAATGAGTTAAATGAAAACAAGCAAAAGGAAATACCATAGCAGTGGATTAATTGGTACTAAACTCTGCCCATTATCCAGTAGATAACCGAGAGTACATTCTGAGCAACCTTATAGAACAAAGAAAAACAGTACTGCAGGACGCTTTTTTTTTTTCATTGCTTATCCAGGAAAAAATCTATTTTCAAAAAAAGCAAAAGGAAAATCAATGTCAGTTTCACTCTTTACTGCTACACTTTAATTGGAGCAGTGGCAAAAACAAGTTGGCCTTTTAAGACCATCGATTCTACCGGGATGTATTATTGTGGATATTAACCATCTCCTAAATTCCAATTAAAATGATTATACATGGGATGGATATTTGTTCAAAAGTTTCTCCAACAGATAAAACCTAGGAATAATTGAGAAAGCAGTGGGGATTATTATTATTTATGGCCAATTATGCTTAATCATATCTTTGTGAAAAAAAATCCCATCTCTTCTCCAGGGTCCTCACAGCTGTTTGTCTACAACAGAGCTCCAAGGAAGACCAGGGCTCCCTGTAAGGAGTAAGTGACCTGGCCAAATAGTCGCATAAGATCCAGAACACTTTTAGGATAAATTTTCAATTGAAGCTGGAATAGAAATTCCAAATGAATCACTGTTTTGGATCAAAAAAGATACTGATAGTTCAATTTTCTTTCTGTTCAGTAGGTTTGGAGAACATATACTTTGTTCCAATGTTTTCAGCCCAGTTAAATATGTTTGAGTCTCATTTCGGATTCAGTTAGTGCACGTCACAACATGTTTGGCAGATATGTTAGTTCCATTAAGTGTCTGTTTAAAATATAAATTCAAATTACCTTTCCAAAGGTTTGCATTTTTATAAGCATTTGAAGGAAAAAAATTTTTATTAACCTGTCACCAAAAAGCGTGTATGTGTATGTGACAGCGAGACAGAGAGAAATAATTTATGTGTATGAAATATTTCCTCAGGGAAAAACTATTGTACTTTTTAAGATAACGTCAGAGTAAGGTTTCAGGGCTCCATCTCAAATTTTATGGTTTCAAGAGCTTTATTTTAATCCAGTAGATCTTAGAGTTTATTTATACTACTTAAGAACATTTTCTCTTTCTTATGCAGAGCGATGAGAACAAAAGAACCACAGTAAAAACAGCTGGATCCAGTGGTGGCTCTTCTTGTACACAAAGCAGAAAGCCAAAATCCTTCCACACAGCCCTGAAAGGCTACTGAGCTTTCCACAAAACTACTGCATTTACAGATTTCTTGAAAGCACTATTAATGTTTTCGTAACTTTTCAACTTTCCTTTCCCTCTCCCCTGCATTTTGCTCTAGAGTATTGGAATGTTCCATTTAGTGACATGTAGGAAATCGAAGTCTTGAGCTCTGTGACACTGAACTGAGTTTAAAACAGCTCTTCTACTTTTAAACGGTATATACAGCTTTATCTTATTTCTGACAAGATCCTACAAACATTCTTACGACTATTTGTGTGGCACTCAATTTGCAGCCTTTCTCTTGAAGGTTATGTTAGGCCAGTACATAATATATGAACCTGAGCTAAAGCCAAGATTCTATGCCTCAGCCTTTTTTTTTTAACACTATCACAGTGTTCATAACATTTAAAGGTGTTTCATAATCTACACTTATTTTTTTAAGCATACATATTTCTTTACTAACTTCATCGCCCAAACCTTCCTTTTTTAAAGGTTTTCAAATTTTTTTAATTACTTTTTTTCTATAGACGTAAAGTGTTTCAACTCAAGGAATATGCTGCCTTTTGGTGAAGCGGTGGGAAGTAAATGGAATATTGACTGTGACTCTTTTAATGGAGATAGCTCATTAACTACTTAATAATGCCCCGAATTCTTGATGCAATAGACCCTACTTTTAAAGAAAAATCAGTGGATTGCTTTGTACACGATACTATTACACTTTAACATTTATTGATTGAAAAAATAGATGACAAAATATATTATTCAATTCATTAACAAAATAATCTGTGTTTTACTACTCACAAAAGCATAATTTTGAAGTCTAACATGCAAGTGCTACTGTTTATTCATTTCACAAGTAATCTTTGTGGTACTCAACTTCTGTAAACGTGATCAAACTTTTCCCATTTTGTCTATAATCATCCCAATGTATGACTCTGATGTGTTACTATAGACATAGACACATTAGAAATGTGGGGAGCCACCAGGTTAAGAAGAAACAGGTGATTAAAAATAGAACTTCTGATCTCAATGAGGCAGCCCTGAGCGGCGGCCTGAAGCAAGATCTTAATTCCGTGCCCAGGAACTGAACCTGAGTAGCCTGGATGAAAACCAGGCATCCTAGCCACCAGACCAGCAAGGGCTAGAGGCTAGAAGCTATTTTCCCGTGGATCTCTGCCCCCAGTGAAAAATACGTTTATCACGGAGGCAGAAACTGTAAATGCAGGTTCAAAGTGTATTGTTAGAGACACAACATAACAAGTGGGAGAGTACAGAGGGAAACGGTTAAAGTAGAAGCAAGGCAGAGAGAAAGGGTGTGCGAGTGCCCTGAGTGAGGAGTGTTGAGTTCTGCCCCATAGCCACAGGTGTAAAGCCTTGTGCCAAGGCCACAGAAGCAGAGCCCAGAATCAGGGCCACCTCGGGAACTGACTGGGCCCCTGGTAACCATTGCCCAAAGCCCCCCCTGATCATCACCAGCAGGCTGCTGGACTCATACTGGGCAAAAATGCCCACCCAGGTGTTCATCCTTTAGCACTGTAACCATCACCTAACACCACCCTTAGACATTTACAACTGCCTCCTGTTTGAGCTTCATGAAGCACAAAGAAGTGGGCTTCAGGCTGGACACTGTTAGCATGTTCTAAGACAAGAGATAGATGGGCTCCAGTTAAGGCATTTACAATCAGTCTCCTATTTGCCCTCTGAAATGGAGGGGCAACAGAGTAAATAGCCAGGTAGCCAAATTCCTAACACCAGCAGGAATTTTGTCTTGAGACTATAAAAACTGGCTACTAACCCATGGACACTGTCGCCTCTCCCTGGTCTGTCAGGAGGTCAGCCCACTGCACTCGCAGTTGCCACATTATCTCTGCTCTTTGTTCTTAATAAATTCACTCTTCTGAAATGCTCTGTGTCCGGAAATACTTTTACAACCCGAGCTCGGATTACCTCATCAAGGAGGAGCACAGTAAAGAGGTGGTCATTTCATTGATGTAGGTCATTCTTCTGAGTCTCTGTCTTCCTTCCAGGCCAATTATCTGGTTTATTTTTCCACACCTAGCCTACCCTGGGACCCTCCCCTGGGTGTGCATGCACCCCTGAGCCAAGAAGGATCTTGAAATGAAGACTTCTGGGAGGAGTATTTTGAGCATTACTTTGTTAGCATATGAGATGAGTGCAATTGTGAGGTAGTTCAAGCATTCTTTGGCATTGCCTTTCTTAGGGATTGGAATGAAAACTGGCCTTTTCCAGTCCTGTGGCCACTGCTGAGTTTTCCAAATTTGCTGGCATATTGAGTGCAACACTTTCACAGCATCATCTTTCAGGATTTGAAATAGTTCAACTGGAATTCCATCACCTCCACTAGCTTTGTTCATAGTGATGCTTCCTAAGGCCCACTTGACTTCACATTCCAGGATGTCTGGCTTTAGGTGAGTTATCACACCATCATCATTATCTGGGTCATGAAGATCTTTTTTGTATAGTTCTTCTGTGTATTCTTGCCACCTCTTCTTAATATCTTCTGCTTCTGTTAGGTCCATACCATTTCTGTCTTTTATTGTACCCATCTTTACATGAAAAGTTCTCTTGGTATCTCTAATTTTCTTGAAGAGATCTCTAGACTTTCCCATTCTGTTGTTTTCCTCTGTTTCTTTGCACCGATCACTGAGGAAGGCTTTCTTATCTGTCCTTGCTATTCTTTGGAACTCTGCATTCAAATGGGTATGTCTTTCCTTTTTTCCTTTCCCTTTTGCTTCTCTTCTTTTCATAGCTGTTTGTCAGGCTTCCTTAGACAGCCATTTTACCTTTTTGCAAAACCAAGACCAGGAGCTGACTGTGGCTCAGATCATGAACTCCTTATTGCCAAATTCAGACTTAAAATTGAAGAAAGTAGGGAAAACCACTAGGCCATTCAGGGATGACCTACATGAAATCCCAAACGATTATACAGTGAAAGTGACAAATAGAATAAAGGGATTAGATCTGATAGACAGAGTGCCTAAAGAACTATGGACGCAGGTTCGTAACATTGTAAGGAGGCCTTAATCAAGACCATCCCCAAGAATAAGAAATGCAAAAAGGCAAAATGGTTGTCTGAGGAGGTCTTACAAACAGGCAAGGCATAAAATGACCTAAATGTACTTTGATGAATGAGTGAATTAAAAAAATGTAATATATATTATATTATTCTTAAAAAAAGAAGAAAATCTGCTATTTGCAACAGTGTGGATGAACTGGGAGGGTGAAAATAAAAATAATGCTAAGTGAAACAAGCAAGACAGAAAAAGACAAATACTGTATTGCTTCATTTACGTATAGAATCTTAAAAAAAAGAAAAAAGTAGCTTTAGAGAAATACGGAATAGAATGACGGTTGCTGGGGCAGTGGGGAGGAGAAACGGGTGATGTAAGTCAAAGGGTACAAATTTTCAGTTATATGAAAAATAAGTTCTGACATTCTAATGCACAACATGATGACTCCAGTTAATAATATGTTACTGTACACTTGAAAGCTGCTGAGAGTAAATCTTAAGCATTCTCACCTCAAAAATGAAAAGTTATTAAGTAATGTATGCATGAATCATCTTGATCTTGGTAATCATCATACAATGTACGTCAAACCATCATGCTGTACACTTTAAATATATACAATTATATTTATCAATTATTCCTCAATGGAGTTAAAAAAGAAACCAGAGACATTACACCACTTACAATTCAGAAGTCAGAAAGAAAACAGGCTGGGGACTCGAAGAGTCAGATGGATGGAGAGAGAATTATGGACCTTCCATGTTTTCAATCCCAAGTACATCACACAGCCCTCTCAGAGCCCTACAAGTATTTCCAATTTTAAGGAGCAGTAGTAATTACAAATAACTTGCTTATTGATAGGAAACACAAGTCCTTAAGCTTCTGACTTACTCTTTAGCTTCTTTTTTAAAAAATTGATTTCTCTTAATTGGAGGCTAATTACTTTACAATACTGTGGTGGTTTTTGCAATACATTGACATGAATCAGCCATGGGTGTACATGTTCCCACCATCCTGAACCCCCATTCCTCCCCATCCCTCTGGTTGTCCCAGAGCACCAGCTTTGGGTGCTCTGCTTCATGCATCAAAGTCAGGTTGCAGACAGCTTTCACTTCCACTGACATTCTGGGTTGACCTGGACAGCTGCACCTTCCAGGGCTGTGCAAAGGCTCTTCTATTCTCACTTTGTAAAGCCAGAGATGGAGACCATTTCAGACAGCACTCTCCAAAACAGCCTTACAAAAACAGAAGGCCAGATGAGCCTTAATAGTTAACAGTAAAGCTCTCTAACAGTGAAGACAAAGAAAGAGACATATTCTCCAGAAAGCTGAAAAACAGAGTAACTTCTTTTTCGATAATGAGGAAACACAGAAATTAAGCGCAATGTGTGAATGAGAATTGAATCCTGGACCAGAGGTAGAAAAAGTAAAATGGACATTATTGATTTGACTTCAAAACTTCAGATAATAACTATTGGTTAGATATTAGTATTCTATCAATATTAAATTTCCTGAATTTGACAATGTGCTTTGTTTATTGAAGTAAATACCCTTGTTTTTAGAAGATCCACATTAACAATTTAGAGGTAAGTGGGCATAGCTTCTGTTTCTTATTCTTAGTAGTTCAGGGGAAAAAAAGTATGTGTGAGTATTTGTATATGTGCAATGGAAGAGAAAGAGAGGGAATGATAAAGCAAATGTGGCAAAATAATTGGTAAATTTGGATAAAGGGTATATGGGACTTACTGGTACTATTCTTGTAATTTTCTGTCAATTTATAATCATATAAAAATCATAAAGTTAAAAAAAAAAAAAGAACACCTCTTCTTAAAAACATGTAACTCAAGAGGCCTTCAGCATTGTACTTAGTTGTTTCAGTCATCAAGAGCTGTGATTATTATCTCCACACTTAACATATATATTTATAGTGATTAACTGCTCCCCAGCTGAGCAGCAAGCGCATCCCTATTCTCACAGTAGGAGATAAGCCTGGCCATCCACCAAAGTGAAGGCAAGTACAGGAACTGGGTGACCCTTTTGTTCTAGTTACTATTGTTCATGACGTTGAAAATTTAGTAATTATAAAACAACACAATCCATTTATTCTCTCTCGTGGTTTCTGTGGACAGGGATTCATGAAGGACTCAGTGGCAGTGGCGGTGGTTCAGTCACTCAGTTGTGTCCAACTCTTTGCAGCCCCAGGGACCGTATCCTGACAGGCTCCTCTGACCATGGGATTTCCTAGACAAAAACATTTGGGTGGATTTCCCTTTCCTTCTCCAGGGGATCGTCCTGGCCCAGGGGTGAAACCTGTATGTCCTGCTTGGAGGATTCTTCACCACTGAGCCAACTGGGAAGCCCTTGGAAAGGACTTATCTGGGTATTTTTGACTTGGGACCTCTGAAACAGCAAGAAACTGAGCAGCTGGGGATTAGATGGGCCTCTTTCTCGCAAAGCTGTTTCAGGGATTGTTCTGTGACCTTTCCACATGGGCTAGATTGGGCCTCCTCACAACATGCTGGCCTCAAGGGAGCTGGACTGCCTACATGTGACTCAGAATTCTAAGAAACCGTCCTAAGGGAACCACGTGGAAGCTACATGAGCACTTATGAAACAGCCTTGGAAATCCACATTAATTCCTTTTGATATAATCTCAAACCTGTCCAGATTAAGGGGAGGAAACACAGACCCCACTTTTTGATGGCAGGTGTGTCAAACTCCCACTGTAAGAACAACACGTGGGATGAGAGATCTTATCACAGTCATCTTGAAAACTACAACCTGTCACTTCTGACATATCTGTAAAGCAAGATGATCACAGATGGTCTCACAAGGCTGTTTCCCAGAAGTTAAGGCCTATCCCTATCCCTATCCCCACCTGAAGTCCCAAGGCCTATAGAGAGAGAAATTTGTCTGTCTCTGTACCAGAGAGTGCCTAAACCACTGCTCTTTGGTCTGTTTTGTTTCTACAAAATCTAAGTTGCTGGTTCAAATATCACAGTTTTTCTGTTTGAAAAGTACATGTGCATGGTTTAAATTCCTATAGATACCCTCAGGTCGCATAAGCTCTTCTATTGATAAAATAACGGTGTGACATTAAGTGAGTGACTGAGTTGAGAGTCCTCTTGAAAACAAAGCCTGACATGGGGTTATGAATAGGTAGTTTGTTAGGAGGTTTGCTCAGGGACCAGGAGTGATGGTAACAGAGAATATAAGAAGGATGGGGGATATTCAGTCCAACTGTCCATTATGGAGTTACTGTAGCCATGGGGAATTGGGGCTTGCTGCAAATGAGGATGGATTTAGAGACGTGATCATCTATCACCTTTCTCCATGAGTCAAGGGTTTCTCCAGCGGGTATGGACTGTCCCCACATCGGGCCTTCCACATTAGTACCAAAAAAAAAAAAAAAAAGGTGCTGAGCATAAATCAAAAGACAAAACAAGCATGAGTTTGGTGCTGCATCGCAAGTGGGTCTGAAACTATGAGGTAGGGCTCGGACGCACCCAAAACACTTCACAGTGATGACTGACGCACTCGACACTCTGAGCAATAAACGGCTTCTTTTCTCTGTGTCAGGAATGTGGCTATAAAATATTAACAGTGGTATTCAAATATTAACAACTGTGGTGTGATGGGACCCTGTTGTGAAATTTTCAGGAATTTTGTTTGCTGGTTAAATCAAACTTCTATTAAAAATTAAATTATATAAACTTACAATTAAATAAATTATATTTTTAAAAAACAAAGAAAATAAGCACTCATGATTCATCACTTTCTAAATAGCTTACTGCATTTGCTCTGATCTTGAGATTGTCTTCTTGATTTTTAAGGCAAACATGCTACATAATGGTACAGCAATGCCCATCTGTTCCCAATTCTATATTCAGTAATGCTACAGTGGTAACTTGAAATCAGTCACAGTAGGGGTATTTATGCCATGGCCACCAAAACACCACAAATCCAGGCTCCGCCTCTGTGTGTGTGTGTATGTGTGTGTGTGTGTAAGAACGGGTTGTTTAGCATTTATCAGTGCACCAACAACCAATCATTTTTGCTTTTGTTATTTTCACTCCTGCTGATTATTGTTAACTCCATCTCCTCCCCTATTCCAGCAGCGTCATCTTTAAGTTCATCGTCTTGAAGAAGGATAAAAGGGGACAAACAACAATTGCTTTCTGGGTTTTTGAGTTTTAAAAGCTTAGGTTCTGTTGGGGGAAAAAAGGATGATCACACACACAGATAATAA
Source organism: Bison bison bison (assembly GCF_000754665.1). Taxonomy (NCBI): domain Eukaryota; kingdom Metazoa; phylum Chordata; class Mammalia; order Artiodactyla; family Bovidae; genus Bison; species Bison bison. The sequence continues at coordinate 382,872 of NW_011494602.1, read as the reverse complement.
AACAGATCTGGGACAAGGTAAGATGTGCAAAATGGGTTTCCCTGGTGGCTCAGTGGTAAAGAATCTGCCTATCAATGCTGGATATGTGGGTTTGATCGCTGGGTCGAGAATGTTCCCTGGGGAAGAAAATGGCAACCCACTCCAGTATTCTTGCCTGGGGAATCCCATGGACAGAGGAGCCTGCTGGGCTACAGTCCATGGGTCGCAAAGAGTCGGACACAATTTAGCGACTAAACAGCAAAAACAACAAGATGTGCAAAAGCAAAGTTTTCCACCTTACCCACCCCTCAAACCAAGTAAGGGACTCGAGAGTAGGGAGGAGTGTGCAGATGATTGTCTGAGAGAGAAAAACCATGAAATTTTATGCTCAATTTCTTGGGAGTAGATTGATATACAATAACACCAAGATAGATTTGGAGGAGAGAAGCAAAGGAGTTAGATCTCCTTTGGTAAAATCCTAGGTGTTCAGTGAGAGCCTGAGATGGAAAAGGAAGCAGACTGTCTGGACAACTGACCCTGATTGACGTCACAACAGCCCTGCCTTCAACACTGACATTGTTGGGTCTCTGTAGAATGCCTCCTGAAGACCCAGGATGGCATGACAATAGTGAAGGGATTCACACAGACCCCTCAGGCTGCCCACTGCTGTGGCCCAGCAGGCCTGAGGTGCGGGAGAGCGGGTCCCCTCTGTGATCTTTACAGACAGATCTTAGGACTGTGCAGCAGTAGTCTATAGAACCAAAGATGAGAAGCAGGGTGAAGGATGGCTCAACAGATGCAGACACGGCAGAGGACTCTGTATCCCTGGTGCCACACCACTCAAGCCATGGCACAGTGAAAGCCCTGGGGCTGACATCCAGTCCCAAGAAAGCACGGGGAAATCGTGAAATAATTAAAATCAAATTTGTACTTCATTGTGGCATAGAGGCTCATCATAGAAATTAACTACAGTTACAGGAAATAAAAAGAGCTGACTTTCTTACACACCTAAGTTTGTGAACTTGGATTACTACCTGCTGCACTTTGACTGGATGGGAAAATCAACTTCTGAAAACATACCTACTTCCAGGGCTCTTTTGGGGTTTGTTGTACAATTTGCCATATCAGGCAGAAAGCGCACGCCTGCTGCTTCCAAGGGTCAGTGGGTAATAGGCTGTATTGATTGAACTAGAGATTGTGACAGTGGCAGTCCCTAAGTGCTCCCGGGCTTTCAAGGGACAATCCTCTGAAAACATAAAAGGGTATTATTAGCATTTTCATGTCATGTCTAATGTCTGGGAAACATTCTTATGCCAGGACAAAGTCTGTGAGGCACTGACACACTTGAAGAAACCTGTATTTTTCCTTCTCTCTGTATTTGAAAGACTATTATTTTTACAAATATTCACTGCCCTCCTGTGATAGAGTATTCTATTTCCCTATTGCGTTGGCATCAGGAAAACAGAAGGCCACATGACTTACTCTGACAAAGAAACATGGGAGAAGCGATGTGTGTCACTTGTAAGAAAATATTTCCTATGTTCACTACTTTTTTGACCAGCAATGCTGTAGATTTTAGAACACTGATGGCAAAAATGATTCCAACTCTTCACTGCTCCCTACATAATGCGTGATTTTGGAGCAACTTCCATCAAGGGCAGAGTTCCTCTTTCCTGGAATCTGGGCTGGCCCATGACTTGGTTGGCCAATAGAATGTGGAAGAAGCTATGATGTGCTATTTCATAATCTAATTGGCAGGAACCCAGATACTGTCACATGAACAAGTCTGGCTTAGCCTATTGAAGAATGAGGATGAAGAACAAGGGGACCACAGATGAGATGTTTCATCTGAGATGATATTGGACCAGTCCATTACAAGTCAACCACCATACATGTGAGGGAGCCAAACTGAGATCAACTGAGCCTCACCCAGATCAGCAGACTTGTCCAGCAGCCAGGTAACTCAGCAAAAAGCATAGATGTTTATTCCTGAATACTGCTAAAGATTTGTGGAGGTCTGAAATTGCCACATTAATGTGTCCAGAGATAACTAGTACACAGGTTAGTCAGCCTGCATCTCAAGGTGCAGAAGATGCAGAACAAAGCTATAGACAGCATACAAGTAGCATGAAGTCTCAACAAGAAACTAACCTTTTTTAATTGTAAGTCACTGAGGTACGGGACTGTTACCCAGAATAGCCTAGCCCATGCTGACTGATACATCAGTCAATCTTCCTAACCAAGCTTTCTCTACTTCTGATTTATTTTTTCTTCCTATTTGATTTCTATTTCATAGAAACTGGGTTTGCATAAGGAGAAGGAAATGGCAACCCACTCCAGCATAAATTCCTTATGATATTGCTATCTAGCTGCTTCTCACATTGTTCCATGCGTGCGTGCATTCTAAGTCGCTTCAGTCGTGTCCGACTCTTTGCGACCCTATGGGCCATAATCTGCCAGGCTCCTCTGACCATGGGATTCTCCAGGCAAGAATACTGTAGTGCGTTGCCATGCCCTCCTCCAGGGAATCTTCACGATGCAGAGATCAAACCTGCCTCTCTTAGGTCTCCTGCGTTGGCAGGCAGGTTTGCCTGGGGAAACCCATCTAGTGCCACCTGGGAAGCCCTCTTGTTATTCATCCTAAACTTTTCCTGACTTTAGACCTTAAGATTCATCTCTTTTCCAGGATCCCTGGACCACAAGGTCGGGTTTTAGCAAATTGGAAATTTGTGCACTTTCATTAGTGATAAGACTTTGCAAGACCAAGGCCAAGGTCATACTTTGGGGGCCATCTGCACGTTACCTTTAGAATTCACTTCCTTTCATTTTGATTCACAAGAGCATTTAAGGTGTAATGTCAAACAACCAACAAAGCATGACTTTTATTCTAGTTTCCAAGTAGCTGGAAAATTGCTACTGAACAAAATTTGAAACAGTCCATTCATCTTTTCTAGGGAAATACATGTGCCATCAGAACAGTATATAAGATTCTTTATTTATACCATCCAGAACACGCTTAGACATTCAGTCAGTGAAGAGTAGTAGACATAGGAAGTTTTAAAAGGAATTGCCAATCCACTATATTGATTAATGTAGAGTATCATAATTGCTTTTTGGAAGGTCAAATTTGATCAAACACTGTTCCCACTAGCTAGAGAAAAGGGTCTATCATCTTCTCAGTTCCCTGACCACAACTTTCTATTCTTAGGAGGGATATTAGACTCAAGGTTACTGGGGAGCCACTATGCTTAGGAGAAGGACAAGGTCAAACACAGGGATGCACCTGGTTGGAAATCATTGCTGACTGGAGATCCCATGCACTGCCAATGGGACTGAAAACTGGTCCAATCACTTAGAAAAACCAACATATCTGTAGAAGTGCAACATTTGCACCTTCTATGATTCAGCAACCTTATTTCTGGGTATATAGACAACAGAAAGCATATATCTTTGTACCAAAATATATACAACAGAATATTTATAGCAGCATTATTCATAATAGTCCCCAATTCAAAACTATCCAAACTCCCAACAGAAGCATAATGGAAAAAATAATTGTGGTATACCCCCAGAATATTACCTAGCAGTGAACATGAGCAGTCTATGACTAACACACAAAGCAGCATAAATCACTTCACAGATGTAATGCTGAGGAGGAAAAAACCTCCGGTGCAAAGAAGTCTATACTGGATGAGTCCATTTTCATGAAGTTTATAAACATAAGCAAAACAAAAGTTCAGTGGTTTAGAAGTTGGGATATTTGTCACTTTTAGAGGGCGGTGACTTGGAGGTGGGCGGGAGGAGGGCTTCTGGGGCTGGCAGTGTTCTGATTCCTGATCTGGGCACTGATGACATGCGTGGGTTCACGTGTCAAAGTTCTGCGAGTTGTCATCTTATGCTTTACACATTCCTCTGTACTCATATTACCCTTCACTAGACTTAAGGGGCGGAGAAGGCAATGGCAACCCACTCCAGTGTTCTTGCCTGGAGAATCCCAGGGACGGGGGAGCCTGGTGGGCTGCCGTCTATGGGGTCGCACAGAGTCAGACACGACTGAAGCAACTTAGCAGCAGCAGCAGCAGACTTAAGGGGAAAAAAGACAAGAAAGAAAACAAATCAAGTTACTGTCAATCTTGTTTTCTCTTGGTTATATCCCATGATCTTCGCAACTATCCCTATTATAAAGTCTCCTAGCATTACTGACCTCTCTTCTTTGTATTTGTTTCAGTTAAAATTTTATACTCATTTGTGTGAATCTTGCACATGACAAGAATAGTGTCTGGAACATAGTAAACATTTAATAAACATTTTCAGGTGAATAAACGGAGGTCTATGTTTCTATAACATCACAAGGGTCTATGCAGGTTTTGTTTAGAGACTGTGACTCATTTTGTTTGCCAATGAACCACATGTCCAGCACAATGCCTGGTACATAGAGGACCCTCATTATATATGTGTGTGTGTATATGTATACACAGACACATATATATATTTAAAAGACAGGAAGGAAGGGAGGGAAGGGGAGATGGACAGAGAAGAGAAAAAGCCTGGTTTCCCCAATGTATAGGAGGGAGCTTACAGCTTTATAGTATGATATTTCTATCATCCTGCTCATGAATATCTCACAGAGAATTTATGATTTTTTTTCCATATTAACTTTGTAGTCATCAAACTCTCAACTGGAGAAAAATGGACTGACCAGTCAATTCTCAGATCCAAGTAGGAGGACTCAAGACAAATGAATTGGATCTCTCCCTAACCTTCTGACTGTCTCCCCAAAGATAAACCATGGCCCTTGAGAAGCACGGCTAAAGATAAGCATGGCCCTTGGGTCTGCATACACCTCTACAACACAGGCTGTGTTTAGTGAGAATTATAAATAGCATTAATGTAATAACATCCTGGAATGCGAAGTCCAATGGGCCTTAGGAAGCATCACTACAAACAATACTAGTGGAGGTGATGGAATTTCACTTGAGCTATTTCAAATCCTAAAAAAAAATGATGCTGTGAAGTGCTACATTCAATATGCCAGCAAATTTGGTAAACTCAGCAATGGTCACAGCACTGGAAAAGGTCAGTTGTCGTTCCAGTCCCTAAGAAAGGCAATGCCAAAGAATGCTCAAACTACCACACAATTGCACTCATCTCAGACGCTAGTAAAGTAATGCTTAAAATTCTCCAAGCTAGGCCTCAACAGTATGTGAACCATGAACTTTCAGATGTTCAAGCTGGATTTAGAAAAGGCAGAAGAACCAGAGATCAAATTGCCAACATCTGTTGGATGATCGAAAAAGCAAGAGGGTTCCAGAAAAACATCTGCTTTATTGACTATGCCAAAACCTTTGACTGTGTGGATCACAACAAACTGTGGAAAATTCTTAAAGAGATGGGAATACCAGACCACTTTACCTGCCTTGTGAGAAACCGGTATGCAGGTCAGGAAGCAAGTTAGAACTGGACACCAAAAAACAGACTGGTTCCAAATCAGGAAAGGAGTACGTCAAGGCTGTATATTGTCACCTTGCTTATTTAACTTATATGCAGAGTACATCATATGAAATGCCAGGCTGGATGAAGCAGAAGCTGGAATCAAGACTGCCAGAAGAAATATCAGTAATCTCAAATATGCAGATGACACCACCCTTATGGCAGAAAGGGAAGAAGAACTAAAGAGTTTCTTGTTGAAAGTGAAAGAAGAAAGTGAAAAAGTTGGCTTAGAACTTAACATCAGAAAACTAAGATCATGGCTTCTGGTCCCATCACTTCATGGCGAATAGATGGGGAAACAGTGGCTGACTTATTTTGGGGGCTCCAAAATCACTGCAGATGGTGACTGCAGCCATGAAATTAAGATGCTTACTTCTTGGAAGAAAAGTTATGACCAACCTAGACAGCATATTCAAAATCAGAGACATTACTTTGCCAACAAAGGTCCATCTAGTCAAGGCTATGGTTTTTCCAGTAGTCATGTATGGATGTGAGAGTTGGACTATAAAGAAAGCTGAGCACCAAAGAATTGATGCTTTTGAACTGTGGTGTTGGAGAAAACTCTTGAGAGTCCCTTGGACTGCAAGGAGATCCAATCAGTCCATCCTAAAGGAAATCAGTTCTGAATATTCATTGGAAGGACTGATGCTGAAGCTGAAACTCCAATACTTTGGCCACCTGATAGGAGAACTGTCTCATTTGAAAAGACCCTGATGCTGGGAAAGATTGAAGGCAGGAGGAGAAGAGGATGACAGAGGAAGAGATATTTGGATGGCATCACCGACTCAATGGACATGAATTTGAGTAATCTCTGGGAGTTGGTGATGGACAGGGAGGCCTGGCGTGCTGCAGTCCTGCTGCTGCTGCTGCTGCTAAGTCGCTTCAGTCATGTCCGACTCTGTGTGACCCCATAGATGGTAACCCATCAGGCTCCCCCATCCCTGGGATTCTCCAGGCAAGAACACTAAGTGGGTTGCCATTTCCTTCTCCAATGCATGAAAGTGAAAAGTGAAAGTGAAGTCGCTCAGTCATGTCCAAGTCTTCGCAACCCCATGGACTGCAGCCTTCCAGGCTCCTCCACCCATGGGATTTTCCAGGCAAGAGTACTGGAGTGGGTTGCCACTGCCTTCTCTGGTGCTGCAGTCCATGGGGTTCCAAAGAGATGGACACGACTGAGTGACTGAACTGAACTGAACTGAATATTATTAGGACTCATGATCTCAGGAATCATACTAAAATTCCCTGTACATCCTCAGGAAAATTCCAGGATAGGCTGGCTAGTATCATTCCTTTTTCAGAGATGCTGAAGTTAAGTGCTTGCCTGAGGTCTTAGAGCTAACTTTAATTAAAAGAATCTTCACTTGAACCCAAAGGTCTTAATCCACTGAGAATCCCCACCAATTAAAAAAATAGCCAATATTGACTAAGCCAAGTCCTTCAACAATGACCACAGGTCACATTTCTTAAGACAAGGTGCCAGACCCTCTTCTAAGTGCTTACACACTCCCTGTGTCACTATTCACCCCTGAAGAGATGAAGAAATAGAGACCCTGAGGTTCAGGGCATGCTGATCCATGGTTGTCTGATGTGCGGGTGGAGAGGCAGCCTGGCTCCAGGTGGGCAGCCTTAGTCACCACACAATCCACCTCTTACATGTTCCATCACTGAATCCAGTGCTTCACAAACTTGAGCCTGACTGGGAAGCACAGAGGGGCTTGTACAGATTTGACAACCCCATCCCTAGAGCCTGGGGTTAGCAGGTGTGGGACAGACTCAGCATCTGCATTTTGGCACACCTGGAGAGGGCATGAAGCCCCACACCCTCTCCCCTCACGTTTCTCCATGTATTTCTCTCGCTGCTCAGGAGTTATAACCTTTTGTAATAAACTGGTAATCTAATGGGGGGGAAAGGGCACAATATTTTCTGAATTATCCCCAGATGTTGCCACTCCTCACTAAAATATTGTTTCCTAGTGTTATCTTATGGACTAGACAGTAAGGTAAGTGGCTTTAAAAATAATAACAAGACTAAGATTTTAAAGATGATAATAAAATATTCTCATATTTGCTCCAATATAGAGATGTTTTTGCTGATAAAAGGAGTGATTAACCCTAGGATGATTTGCAATCTTTGATAGAGAATAAATGATAAGGCTTTAAGAAAAAGAAAGAATCTGCATTTTGAGCAAGTGCCCAGATTTTGTGGATGTTGCTCATTCAGGAACTGCTCTTCAAGGGGAGGTCATTTTAACCTCCAAGCACCCACGATGAGGAAGATGCTATCATCTCCTTGAGTTCCAGGGTGGCTTAAAGGTTACATTGTCTCCAACGAGTGGCACAGGGCAGGTGTCAATCAATGAATCTTGAATAAAGCAGTGAAATGACTTGCACAGCATCATGCAGCTGAATGGCACTCTGAAGACTAAATTTACACTGTCATTCCAGAGACAAAGCATGTAGGGACTCCCCAGATTGCTTTTGAAGAATGTTAGACCAGCAGGACATCCAAGAAGCTGAGATTCAGGTGTCCTCCAGCTCTCACAAGACCTAGAATAGCTTCCTGCATGTAAAGATCACCCAAAAATCATCTGCTAAATTGAACTGAAGTGGTATATTCCTCATTCTTCTCCCTGGAGTAAATATTCAATAATTATGTTAAATTAGGAAATACTTGCTTCTTGTTTTCTTCCAGCATGTGGTCCTTTCTCTCAGGGATCACAATTTAATTTGCTTGCCACAGTGTGCTTTTGTATATACTATTACCAATAGAACTTATTATTATTTTTTTTTCATTTAGACTAACCCTGGAAGACAGAGAAAATGTGTAACGGTTTCTTGTTCATTCCTGGTTAACTTGAGCAATATAGGTATGTGATAAATATCTAGTTCAACTTCCATTGTTAGTAACAATGAAATATTGCCATCCCTTGATATGTTTCCTCAGAGGAAGTGAGAGCATTCAATCACACTTCATCCTATTCACCCTCCTGTGTGAAAGTTAGGTAGATATTTTTGGAAAATGGAAAGAAATCAAGGCACTGAGGTGGGAAATGGAAGCCTACCATCACAGAAGCTTGGAATTCATACAACTCAGAATGTTGTAGGGCCTTTGCCTCACTTGGAAATTGAGCTGAGCCTCCAGTATTCTGGGTTTCCTTGGTAGCTCAGCTGGTAAAGAATCCGCCTGCAATGCAGGAGACCCTGGTTCAATTCCTGGGTTGGTAAGATCCGCTGGAGAAGGGATAGGCTACCCACTCCAGTATTCTTGGGCTTCCCTTGTGGCTCAGCTGGTAAAGAATCTACCTGCAATGCGGGAGACCTGTGTGTGATCCCTGGGTTAGGAAGATCCCCTGGAGAAAGGAACAGCTACCTACTCCAATATTCTGGCCTGGAGAATTCCATGGACTGTATAGTCCATGGGGTAACAAAAAGTTGGACACGACTGAGCGACTTTCACTCTGGGGTTCTGGATAATGTGTTTATGGAAAAAAGAGTTTTGTACACTATGCCAGAGAGATGCGGCCATCTTCCCTGTCCTCCTTCGTTTGGCCTGATTTTCCCTCCTGATATTTCTATCCCCAGCACAGGCACCTTCATTCTCCCAGGGCAAAGGGCCATGGGGTCTGTGCCGCCCTCGGTCCCCTTCCACTGGTCCACCGTCACATCCCATCAGTGACTCTATCCTCAGGCGTCACTCTATCCATAGCTGCGGCTGTCAGTGAGCCCCTAGACACGTGGAGCCGCTTCCGCCAGCTCAGCATGCCTATCTAGCAGGGTGTGCCACTTTGCTTCCAGTGGTCCGTACCTGAGGTCTGCTTCAGAAAGCGCCCTGAGACTACAGGAACTCTTCACTCTGGTGCCTGGGGGTTTATATCACCCTAGGCTTGGCCCACCACCAAGGGGTGACCAGGGCAGAAGGAAAAAAGCCCAGCTCCGTACTGCCAAACGAAACAAACTCCGAGGCGGTGCTGATGCTCCAGAGTGCCCCGTGGGGCGAGCCTGGGGCAGGGGCTTCACTGAAAGCTCCCTCTGGCCTGTCTCTTCTCCTTCTCTGACTTGTTTCCCTCCCCATCACTGGTTTCTGCTGAGAGCAACTCCATGGGAAGTTACTTTCTATGGACCCTTGCCTAGAGA
>NW_011494602.1:370185-373169 GCF_000754665.1 Bison bison bison | reverse complement strand
TAGAGAGCCCGCCCCAGAACAGTCTAGTGGAGTGTCCGCCTTTCCACTCTGGAAGCTACCACCTTAGTTCATGATCCACCATGGAAGTACCCGGATCACCATCTCAGCTCCTAACTCATCCTGCTCACCGACTGTTCCACATCATCCTAAGGATGTCCCTGAACACTGCACTCCTCTGATCAAAAGGCAGTGATCATTGCTCATCTGCTATGGGATCAAAGACAAACTCAGCCCGAAGTTCAGAGCCCTCCACACCACGACTCCAATCCATCAATCATTAACTCCGCAGATTAACTCCTGCCATTGTATGAAACTCAATGCGGACAAGCCCCCACCCTACTTTCTCAGCCCCCTCCTTTGCTCAGAGCTGTTCTGTCACCCTAAGAGGGCCTCTCGTTTTATCTAAGTAACAAGTCATTCAAGTCCATCTCAAAGGCCTTTTCTATTATGAATACCTTCCCTTGTTTTTATTAGTTTCCTCTTGCTGTCATAAGAAGTTACACCACAGATTTAATGGCTTAACACACACTGATTATCTTGCAGTTCTGTAGGTAAAAAATCAAGGCAGGCTCACCTCAGCCCTTTACTAAAGATTCCCAAGGAGGAGGTCGATGTGTGGACCAGCTGGGCTCTTACCTGGAGGTTTTATTTATTTATTTTTTGGGGCAGGTGGGGGGTGGGGGGGATCTATTTTACAACTCCTTTGGGTTGTTAGCAGAATTCTATTCCTTCGGGTTGTAGTAGTGAAGTCCGTGGCCCCTCTGTTGAGAAAGCCAGTCCCTGTCAAGCTTAGGTTCTCTTTGACTTCCCCTTCTGTCATATCCCTTCTGCCTTCAATCAAGAAAGTTCTCTGCTCCTAATAGATCGTGTGGTTAGACTGAGCCACCCAGATAATCCAGGACAATTTCCCCTCCCCCATCTCACGGTCCATAACCTTAATCACATCTGCAGAGTCCCTTTCACCAGGTAACCTAACACATTCATAGGTTCCACAGTTGACAGTGTGAGCATCTTTGTGGGGGCGAGTCTGCTAGTCACATTCCCCACCCCCATAAAAATGGTCTCTTCCCACTCTGAAATCCTATTTTCCTTCCTATCTCCCTCACGGTAATTTTTCCTCACAATAAAAAGTAGGAATTCTAACACTTCAGTTGTGCTTACAGGCACTCTTCCAAGCGCTTTTCACATTTGGACCCACTGAATCTTTGTGACAACACTTTGAGGTCAGGACTATCATCATCTCCATTTCACTGAGGAGGAAACAGAGACATAAGGAGACTTATAAGCCGACAAACGGTAGAACCAGGTATGGCAGAGCTGATGCTATGTGGGTGCCAACTAACTGTCCTTCCAGCTCCATGGGAGGACTTCACTTCCAACTGCCCCTGCGTCAAGGTGGGGCCGCATGATCAGTTCTGGCCACTGGAAGATGGGAAGAAGGGCTGACGGTCATTTTTCTAGCTTGGCCCTTCAAATACATGGCACAGTTTTCTATGTGTTTTCTCTTTCTCTCTGGCTAGAAGCAAATGACCCCATGATGGCAGAGCCACACCTTGAAGAGCCTGGGCCTCTGAGTCAGTGCTTACAGGATGAGGGGGCCAAGAAGTCCTCTTGCCGGGGCAGTGGCATGTGAGTTAGGTCACCTCCTGGGCTTACGTCACTGGGATTTTGGGGATCTTTGTTAGAGCAGCTAGAAATACTTCCTTTGATGAATACACCAACTTTCAAGCGTAGGAAGACTGGCTCTGGAGTCTGTGCCCTTAATGGAAATGCTGTGCCTTCCCTCTTCTTTTCCTGAAGAACAATACCTCTGGGATTACTGGATGAACCCAGCCTTTATGGAGATAACGTAAGGGTGATGTAACGTGTTCACCTTACACTGTGCTGGTCGCTCAGATACTTCTGAGTCTGGGAGGCTGGAGTCTGCTCACTCCCTTTCCCCCTCTTCTTACACTTATGCACTGTTTAATATACAGGCAACAAACACTTGCTGGGTTAAATGTAGAAGATGGGCTTTTCTGAGTACACTGATACATACACATTACCAGATGTAAACCAGACAGCCAGTAGGAATTCACGGTATGATGCACAGAACCCAAAGCCGGCGCTCAGTGACAGTGCAGAGGGTTGTGGTGGGAGGCGGGAGGGAGGTTCAGGAGGGAGGGAATACACGCATATCTGTGGCTGGTTCATGTTGCTGTATGGCAAAAACCAACACAGTACTGTAAATCAATTATCCTCCAGTTAAAACTCTTTAAAAAGATGACGTTTTCTAAACAAATTAGTTATATAAAATAATTTCAGAGAAAATAGTCCATGTATCAATATTTGAAAAAAATCACTCACTTGCAGATAGTCAGAGACCATCCTATTGACACAGAACCTGCTTAAAGGTAAAAGCTAAAGTGCTCTTACCTGTTTGCTTACACCTGCCAGGTGGTACTTCCTGGTAACAAGTTTATCAGGAAGAAACTTAGGTTACATGGGAAATATCAAAATATAGTAGCGACTTCTGACAGAGTATTTTGCCTAATGATAAATGTGGTGATTTTACAGGTTCTGTGTCCTCTCCAAGCAGTGAAATAAAGAAGGTCACTTTCTCTCACATTAAAGGTCATAATATAGAGGAAACCCTTTGGTCTTCCCAATAAGAGCGTTCAAACAGAATAATTATACCCATTTCACTTTGGATTTTTCATCAGTTTACATAATCTGGTGATGTTTGCTAGGCAGGAAAACCAGCAGAAAAGAGTGGGATGACTGAAATAAACAATCCCACTGTAATTCCCCCAGCTTAAGATGACAGATTCTCAGCAGGAGCAAGAAATGGACTTAAAAATCAAAGAAACAAAGAAACAGAAATACAAACTGTTTGCTTATTACAATACCAAATGTCAGAAGTCTAGCATAAATACATTCTGGTGTGGCCTCAAAGCAATATGCTTCTAAAATGCTCCTAAATGACTCTAGAGCCTCTAAAATTT
>NW_011494602.1:369294-370085 GCF_000754665.1 Bison bison bison | reverse complement strand
TACTTACTAACATCCTAGAATGTAAATAAAGCCTTTTAAATTTTACATTTAAGCAGATGTTTTCATATGAGTTTATCTTCATACCTATCAATATATTTAAATATTAAATTTTGTACTTATAAATGTATATATTATTCTTCAAATCTGTGCATATATTTTTCTTTTAAATGCTAATATGGATATATGCTACAACTTGGGTTGCCAAATTATAAACATTTGCATAAATGTTTATCTACAGTCATGATGATGAATGCTTTGCCCTCCAGCACCTGCCCCTCACCCCCAAGTTCCAGACCCAAATTTTTACTGTGCAGTAGACCTCTCCTTCTTGGGCAAACTCCAGGAGATGGTGCAGGACAGGGAAGCCTGGCATGCTGCAGTCCTCGGGGTCGAGAAGGGTCAGACACGACTTTGCAACCAACAACAACAACAAAGACCTCTCGGCAAGTATTCTATAGCATACAAGACTCTCACAGCCCCAAATCAATTCCATCATTTCCTCTCCAAAATGCACTCTTCCAGGGATAGTCCTGATCTGGTTGATAGTGCTGGCATCACCCAGAAGCCTGATATAACAAGGAATAAAGGCGCCTTTCTCCATTCCCTCCTTTCCCCTTTCTCCCATGCTTAAACAATCATCACAGCCCCTAGAACTGACCTATGAAACGTTTTCTTTAAACTCCTTACTTAACGCTCTAAAATGCCTTAATCAATGTGTACTAGGTCCCTGCCCTTGTGTTTCTGTACAATTACACTGTAATGAGAAAAGCCAGAAAATAGACTAGAAAAAA
>NW_011494602.1:366618-369150 GCF_000754665.1 Bison bison bison | reverse complement strand
AGGTAAGCTCTGGATGGGAAAGGAAAGAGAAGAAAGGTGTCTCTGAAGAGACGACCTCTGAACTGCGAGCAGAAGGATGAGAAAGGGCAGCTGCGGGCGGCCAGCAGGAGGCAGGAGAGCCCCCCGGGTGCGGGTGCGGCAGAGCGGAGCTCAGAGAGGGGCGCTGCGGGCTCAGGGCTCAGGGAAGCAGTGCAAATGCAGGACAGAGGGCAGCGCCCAAGGGGGAGACAGAGGACGTGACACCAGAGAGAAGGGCGGGGCCAGCTCCTTGAGAGCCTTCCACTCCCTGCCACCAGTGGAGTCTGCTAGAACAGGGCTTCAAGCCGGAACAATGCAGTCTGGGTTATGGTTGTTCGAGAAGGACGCTGGCTGCTCTCTAGCTCATACTAGTCTACGCTCTGCTTCTCTGGATTTGCCTTATCTGGGAAATCAGAGTGGGAAAGGGAAAAAGTCGGAGGCTATCTTCATCATCGAGGCAGGAAAGGCATCAGCTTCGACTAGAATTTCTGCAGCAGATGTAGCGAAGCGTTGCCAGGCTCAGAACATTCCTGCGTGGGGAACCGGGTGTGCTCGCTAATGGAATTGCTGTCTGTATGAGTGTCGGGGTGGGGGCTGAGGGTGTAGACAGAAAAAGGAGAATAGAGGATGGCTCTTTTGTCTTGGGCTGAGCAAACGTTCTCTCTCCCATGGCCCCTGCCTTAGTCAAGGTACCTCATAACTTTAGCCGGGAAGAAACTGAAGTCCTGTCTTGATCTCGAATTGTTTTTTCCCCTGTCTCCCATTCTCCCCACACAGTCCTCTTCAAAATTATCCTCCGTATTATCCTGTCAACCTCAGAATCATTTCCCTGAAGAACTGGATCAGTCATGCTCTGGTTAGGACGCAAGAATGCACACTAAGTATTGTCAGAGAGGATTTAACAAAGGGAACTTTTTACTCAGGGCGTAAAGGGAGGCTTGGAGATAAAATCAGATATTAGCGACTTCAACACGATTGTCAGCTTTAGGGTTAATTAAGATCATGAATATGTGAAAGATACAGTTACTACAGTTACTCCCCTAAAGGCTGAGCTAAACAGAGGGGAAAGTGGGGACCCTAGAACTCTGGAGCTTAAAGAGGTTCCTAAATGTCCTAGATTCCAGACTTATTATTCTCTGAATCTATTGTGTTCTTTGGAATCTACTCTCCTTTCCACTCCAGACCACATTCTGTCAGTTGAGCTATTCCAAATCCTGAAAGATGATGCTATGAAAGTGCTGTACCCAATATGCCAGCAAATTTGGAAAACTCAGCAGTGGTCACAGGACTGGAAAAGGTCACTTTTCATTCCAATCCCAAAGAAAGGCAATGCCAAAGAATGCTCAAACTACCGCACAATTGCACTCATCTCACACACTAGTAAACTAATGCTCAAAATTCTCCAAGCCAGGCTTCAGCAATACATGAACCGTGAACTTCCAGATGTTCAAGCTGGTTTTAGAAAAGGCAGAGGAACCAGAGATCAAATTGCCAACATCCACTGGATCATGGAAAAAGCAGGAGAGTTCCAGAAAAATATCTGTTTCTGCTTTATTGACTATTCCAAAGCCTTTGACTGTGTGGATCATAATAAACTGTGGAAAATTCTGAAAGAGATGGGAATATCAGACCACCTGACCTGCCTCTTGAGAAATTTGTATGCAGGTTCAGGAAGCAACAGTTAGAACTGGACATGGAACAACCGACTGGTTCTAAATAGGAAAAGGAGTACGTCAAGGCTGTATATTGTCACCCTGCTTATTTAACTTCTATGCAGAGTATATCATGAGAAATGCTGGACTGAAAGAAACACAAGCTGGAGTCAAGATTGCCGGGAGAAATATCAATAACCTCAGATATGCAGATGACACCACCCTTATGGCAGAAAGTAAAGAGGAGCTAAAAAGCCTCTTGATGAAAGTGAAAGAGGAGAGTGAAAAAGTTGGCTTAAAGCTCAACATTCAGAAAACGAAGATCATGGCATCTTGTCCCATCACTTCATGGGAAATAGATGGAGAAACAGTGGAAACAGTGTCAGACTTTATTTTGGGGGGCTCCAAAATCACTGCAGATGGTGACTGCAGCCATGAAATTAAAAGACGCTTACTCCTTGGAAGGAAAGTTATTTCCAACCTAGATAGCATATTGAAAAGCAGAGACATTACTTTGCCAACAAAGGTCTGTCTAGTCAAGGCTATGGTTTTTCCAGTGGTCACGTATGAATGTGAGAGTTGGATGATGAAGAAAGCTGAGCGCCGAAGAATTGGTACTTTTGAACTGTGGTGTTGGAAAAGACTCTTTTTTTTTTAAATTTTATTTTATTTTTAAACTTTACAATATTGTATTGGTTTTGCCATATATCAAAACCACTATGAGGTACCATTTCACGCCAGTCAGAATGGCTGCGATTCAAAAGTCTACAAGCAATAAATGCTGGAGAGGGTGTGGAGAACAGGGAACCCTCTTACACTGTTGGTGGGAATGCAAACTAGTACAGCCACTATGGAGAACCTT
>NW_011494602.1:362620-366518 GCF_000754665.1 Bison bison bison | reverse complement strand
GTGTGGAGATTCCTTAAAAAACTGGAAATAGAACTGCCTTATGATCCAGCAATCCCACTGCTGGGCATACACACTGAGGAAACCAGAAGGGAAAGAGATACGTGTACCCCAATGTTCATCGCAGCACTGTTTATAATAGCCAGGACATGGAAGCAACCTAGATGTCCATCAGCAGATGAATGGATAAGAAAGCTGTGGTACATATACACAATGGAGTATTACTCAGCCATTAAAAAGAATACATTTGAATCAGTTCTAATGAGGTGGATGAAACTGGAGCCTATTATACAGAGTGAAGTAAGCCAGAAAGAAAAACACCAATACAGTATACTAATGCATATACATGGAATTTAGAAAGATGGTAACAATAACCCTGTATACGAGACAGCAAAAGAGACACTGATGTATAGAACAGTCTTCTGGACTCTGTGGGAGAGGGAGAGGGTGGGATGATTTGGGAGAATGGCATTGAAATATGTATAATATCATATATGGAACGAGTCGCCAGTCCAGGTCCGATGCACGATACCGGATGCTTGGGGCTGGTGCACTGGGACAACCCAGAGGGATGGTATGGGGAGGGAGGAGGAACACATGTATACCTGTGGATAAGACTCTTGAAAGTCCCTTGGAGACTTTCCAAGTCCCAAGGAGATCCAACCAGTCCATTCTAAAGGAGATCAGTCCTAGGATTTCTTTGGAAGGAATGAGGCTAAAGCTGAAACTCCAGTACTTTGGCCACCTCATTGGAAGAGTTGACTCATTGGAAAAAACTCTGATGCTGGGAGGGATTGGGGGCAGGAGGAGAAGGGGACGACAGAGGATGAGATGGCTGGATGGCATCACCAACTCGATGGACGTGAGTCTGAGTAAACTCCAGGAGTTGGTGATGGACAGGGAGGCCTGGCGTGCTGCGATTCATGGGGTCACAAAGAGTCGGACACGACTGAGCGACTGAACTGACTGAACTGAACTCCTTTGCAAATGTCATTGATGCTGGGATTTCACTCCCTCTGCACAGGAAATAGTTCTGGAAAGCCACTCTTCAAGCAGAGTAAATCACACTCTCTTCTTTGACAGCCTTGTGCTTCCAAAGCTCTATGTCAGCATGTATCATATGGCACTGTCATGGATCTACTTACGGAGCTGGCTTCCCCCCAGGACTATGAATTTCATGCAGGTAATAATTATGAACTGAAGACTTCTCAGCATACCTCTAAAGATGCTGGTTGAATTGATGGTAACCGCAGACAGGCCAGGAGATCCACACTGGTATTTAGTTGAAGTTCAAATTAGAGTGAAAGGGTAAATACCACCCACCTCTTCCATAGAAAAGGATACAGAGTGGTGGTAATTTTACTTGTATGACATCTACTGTTAGTTTTTGTGCCATAAAAAACCACTTTGTGGTTAGCTCAGCTGTCTGTGGGTTCAGGGTTTCAGCTGGGCTCAGGTGAGTGGTCCTTCTGGACTCACTAGGCTCAGCCACTCATCTCTGGTCAGTTACAGGTAGGCGAGGGGCTGCTAGCCTAGGAGAGCTTGTGTCTGTGCAGTATGAAACCTCCCCTCCAGCAGGTTAGGCTGGACATGGATAATGGGCAGGGCCCAAGACCATGGAAGGCTATGCTTGCAATAGTTCACCATCACTTCTGCTGCAATCTATCAGCCAAAGCAAATCACAAGGGCAGACAAAACTCAAGAAGTGGAGAAATGACCCCATCTTAGTCATTAGGCATATGGGATCTTAGTTCCCCAACCAGGGATCAAATGCCTGCAGAGGAAGCATGGAGTCTTAAGCCCTGGACTACTAGGGAAGTCTCTCTCACTCTCTTCCTTGAGAACTTATGTCGAGCAAGTGAAGTCACTCAGTCGTGTCTGACTCTTTACGACCCCATGGACTGTAGCCCACCAGGCTCTTAGTCCACGGGATTTTCCAGGCATGAATACTGGAGTGGGTTGCCAGTTCCTTCTCCAGGGGATCTTCGAGACCCAGGGATTGAACCCAGTCTCTCGCATTATAGGCAGATGCTTTACTGTCTGAGCTACCAGGAAGCCCTACCTTGAGCAAAAGCCTGTGTTAACCAAAGGGAGAGGCTAACCACGTGGAGCAGAGTCCAGTGGTCCTTGCTAAAATCATCCTAGACTAGTCTACACTCTGCCAGCTCTCACACATGAAGGATAGGGCAGCAAAGGCCAGCAGAGTAGCTGCCCAACCCACAGTGAACCACAGACACATGAGTGAGCTGAGCCAACACAACAGGTACAATCATAAACCCGTACTTTCAGTTTTGGGGTGGTTTGTTATGTGTCTGTAGCTAACTAATAGGAAACTTATTACCAACCTGCCATAACATTAATATCTATGCTGTCCTAAAGTAATTGTTCAGGAGCTGCTGTTTTTAATTTATTATCAACAGTATTTTTTTGAGTCTCCCATCGATACACACAATCTCTTTCTTTCTCATCCTTATAATGTCCATGGCCAGTTTTGCCTTCATGCTTTTTGAAAGGGGAATATATACAGCCTACAGCTCGAGTCAGCTATGTTACCTATTTTTCAGCAGAATCAATAGGCAGAGCAGTTTCCACAGTCAGACAGACCCATGATTAATCCTGGTTCTGACACCAGCTGGCAGTGTGTCTCTGGGCAAGTTATTTTATCTGTAAGCTGAAGATGATGCAAACCTAGCACCCCCACATAAAGCTGTCCAGGTCGAGTACTGTACAAATCCAAATGTCACCAACTGTTGTTCTTCAGCACATCATCCTCATGGCCAGATACAGCAGGCCTATGTTTTGGGGGTAAATAAGAGATGCTTTGTATTGTGTTGACCAAAATGTTCCTTCAATTTTAAGTAAAAATAAAAGATACATTCTTCACTTTCATCAAAAATATCATTGAACAACATATTCACCATTTTGTTCTACTACCTTCTGCTATTTTTCAGGCAACTTGAATTTACATCTTCCCATAACTTTTTATCTTTTTGAGCAAAGAATTGTCCCAGGAGCCTTTTGCATTCTGCCAAGGAATTAAAATTTTTTCCATTAAGAGAATTTTATAAAGACCTAAATAAATGGAAATCCGAAGGGGTGATGTCTGGTGGATATGGCGAATGAATCAGAACTTCCCAGCAGTTCCCTTCTAATGGTTTTTGACTGCTTATCAAAGAAATATGCAATCTTGCTTTATCCCGATGGAAGATTATGTGTGTTCAGTTGACTAATTCTGGACACTTTGGGTCAATTGCTGCTTTCAGTTGGTCTAACTGGGAGCAGCACTTGTTGGAATTAATCACTTGATTTTCTACAAGGAGCTCATGATAGAGGACTCCCTTCCAACCCCACTACAGACACAGCATCACCTTCTTTGGATGAAGACAGGCTTTTGATGTGTCTGGCGGTGGTTGATGTCACCTGCCCCATGATCTCCTCCATTCCACGCTACTGTACAGTGTCCACTTTTTATCATCTATCGCAACTTGTCTTAAAAAAACATTTTACTGGAAATAGAACTGCCTTATGATCCAGCAATCCCACTGCTGGGCATACACACTGAGGAAACCAGAAGGGAAAGAGACACGTGTACCCCAATGTTCATCGCAGCACTGTTTATAATAGCCAAGACATGGAAGCAACCTAGATGTCCATCAGCAGATGAATGGATAAGAAAGCTGTGGTACATATACACAATGGAGTATTACTCAGCCATTAAAAAGAATACATTTGAATCAGTTCTGATGAGGTGGATAAAACTGGAGCCTATTATACAGAGTGAAGTAAGCCAGAAGGAAAAACACCAATACAGTATACTAACGCATATATATGGAATTTAGAAAGATGGTAACAATAACCCGGTGTACGAGACAGCAAAAGAGACACTGATGTATAGAACAGT
>NW_011494602.1:358989-362474 GCF_000754665.1 Bison bison bison | reverse complement strand
GAGGAAAAAAAAAAAAAAAGAAACAAACAAAAAAAAACGTTTTAGTTACATATAAGTAGAGAATCGCATGTGGAAATAGAGTCAAGAAGGTTTTTTCCACTTATGTGGAACCCAAACATCAGAATGATGAACATAACCAAGCTGGTGCAAATGATTTTCAGCACTTGATTTGGATATTTTGAGTGTGCCAGCTATCTCTCACGTGGTATAATGTTAACTGTTCTTAATCAGTGTCTTGATTTTTTCACTATCAACTTCAACTTGTGTATCTGACCACGGAGCATAGTCCAGTGAGAAATTTCCAGCATGAAACTTTACAAACCACCTTTGACAGGATCCGTCACAGTACCTTCTCAATACACTGCATAAACTTTTTACTGCATTTCAGTTGCTTTTTTTAAACCTTTCTTGAAATAATAAAGCATAATAAGCCCAACATTTTTCTTTTTTTTTTTCTTCCATCCTTAATATTAAAATGGCTACACAAAAATTCACCAATTTTGGTAAGTTTGTTTTTTTTAAGTGCACATGGATAGGATAGCTTTCACAATTACAATTTCATAAAATTGTTTCAAATGAAGTTAAAGACAGCTAAGTGCTGCTACAGCCAGCTCACAGGGAAAGCAAATGAACTTTTTGGCCAACCCAGTACACAGCAGGCATTCACTTTCTTTCTTTCTGTTTCCCAACATCCAGACATACTAATAGTACTCAGTGAACTAGCTCCTGAGCCAAATCGGGCCCATTTTGCATTTTATGAATAAAATGTTTTTTGAACACAGCCATACCCATGTTTATGCTTACTTCTGCTTTGTATATAGTGACAGAGATGAGTAGTTACATCCCCACACACAGCCCGACAAAGCCTAAAATACTTATGATCTGGCTGGCCCGTTACAGAAAAAACTTACTGATCCCAGCAATAAACTTCTATACCTCAAGTTTTTGTTGTAGATAAAAAGCACCTGGAAATCTTATTTAAAACACAGATTCTTTGGGTCCTGCCAGCCAGAGACTCTGAATCAGTACATCTGGGTGAGACCCGAGAAGCCGCATTTCTAACAACCATCCAAGTGATGTTGATGCTGCCAGCTTGGGAACCATGCTTTAAGTGGTGCTACACTAACCATCTGCAGTAACTTAATTGTGCTAAATCCCTAGTTTTTAAATGGTGAGGTATTAGAACACTGAAAACCCAGACAAACAGAAGCCACTTTGTGAAAAGGCTCAAAAAGCAGAAGGAATGGAGCAATTAGCAAACTGTAAGCCATTTTAAGTACAAGGTTCTTTATGGGTAATTCATGTTTATTCACAGAAGGAAAAAGTTAATCTAGGCCAGAGACAGTAACCACCAGCCAAAGTCGGAAGTCACAACACAAAGACAAAATAAGAATGTAAAGCAGGCTCTAATTATTGGCCAGTGCACAAAATGAAAATGCCGTCTCAAGGTTTTCTTAAATTAGAAGCTTTGGCTCCTCCTAATTGTGCCATTTGTCCAACTCTCTCTAAAATATCTAATAATGGTGCATTCAGTGATAACCACATACTCCATGGCTCAAAATAATTTATATTTTTCCCCACTAATAACAGATTGCAGATGCTTGTCTGGCAGTCCTCAAGATTTCAGACTGATTACTAATGAAGCGACTTACTTAAGATACACCAGGTCAGATCTGTTGTGATCCAATGAATGGTATTTGAAAACCCTCCTATAATGAGCCTTTATAAATTATTATAATTAAGCTGGTTGTTATTAGCCTGCCCTTCCTTGATCTCTAGTTTAATTTCCTTCAGTGATTTCTTTCTTCTATCCATCTCTCTACTTCAGTGCTTAAAATTTTTAAAAAGGTAAATTATTTTCTTTTAAAATTGCATAATGTACTTTAATTTAACTTGATCATTTAGATCATACCACTGTATTAGTAGGAAAGTAACCCAAAACTATTTCGAGTCCATTTTAAATATGGAATAAGCTTCAAAGAGCAAAGGCTCTTAAAAGGGGCTGTGGGAGAGTTTACAGTCACATCTGTGTCCAGCCCAAAGGCATAAAGTTAAAAGTAAATGCTAGTTTCTATGATGTGAGCCCTTAGAGGGGAGACCTGAAACCAAAATACCACAACCTCATGTGCAAATTCAAAGATTTATTCAGTCTTATGACTAAACATGCACCCATGCACTCTAACGGAATTGTCCTTACAGCTCATGATGTCTTCCTGAAATAAATCCTCAAGCCAACTACAGTTTAGAAAACAGAAGTGCTTTGGGTGGAGAAAAATCTGGTGTGTGTCTTGGTTCTACCTCCTACTTTCTTCCTCCTCCTTCTCTTCCCTCTTCTTTCTTTAGCTGCAGTCCCTTGACTAACTTTCCTAATGCATTAGCTCTTTCATTTTTAAAATAGATTGAAAATTCCTGCGTTACAAACTTCACAAGTTCCAGTATGACTGAGTTCAGTTCAGCTGCTCAGTCATCTCCAACTCTTTGCAACCCCATAGACTGCTGACGCCAGGCCTCCCTGTCCATCACCAACTCCCAGAGTTTACACAAACGCATGTCCATTGAGTCAGTGATGCCATCCAATTATCTCATACTCTGTCATCCCCTTCTCCCACATTCAATCTTTCCCAGCATCAGGGTCTTTTCAAATGAGTCAGCTCTTCACATCAAGTGGCCAAAGTACTGGAGATTCAGCTTCAACATCAGTCCTTCCAATGAACACTCAGGGCTGATATCCTTTAGGATGGACTGATTGGATCTCCTTGCAGTCTAAGGAACTCTCAACAGTCTTCTCCAACAACACAGTTCAAAAGCATCAATTCTTCAGTGCTCAGCTTTCTTTATAGTCCAACTCTCACATCTATACATGACTACTGGAAAAACCATAGCCCTGACTAGATGGACCTTTGTTGGCAAAGTAAAGTCTCTGCTTTTGAATATGCTGTCTAGGTTGGTCATAGATGGGAGCAAGCATCTTTTAATATCATGGCTGCAGTCACCATCTGCAGTGATTTTGGAGCCCACCAAAATAAAGGAGGTCGCCATTAACCCCACCATAGAGCTGCCATAACTTACACAGTATGGGAAACAGACTCTTGGAGGGCACAACAGAACCTTGTGCACCAGGACCCAGGAGAAAGGAGCAGTAACCCCACAGGAGAATGTCCTGGACTTGCCTGTGTCGGTGGTGGCCTGTTGCAGGGTTGGGGGCACTGAGTGTAGTAGTGCATGCATGGGACCTTTTGAGGGAGGTCACCATTATCTTCGTTATCTCCACCATAGTTTCAGTTCAGTTCAGTCACTCAGTCGTGTCCAGCTCTTTGCCACCCCATGAATTGCAGCACGGCACGCCTCCCTGACCGTCACCAACTACCAGAGTTCACCCAAACTCTTGTCCATTGAGTCGGTGATGCCATCCAGCCATCTCATCCCCTGTCATCCCCTTCTCCTCCTGCTCCCAATCCCTCCCAGCATCAGAGTCTTTTCCAATG
>NW_011494602.1:358395-358889 GCF_000754665.1 Bison bison bison | reverse complement strand
ATGATCCAGTGGATGTTGGCAATTTGATCTCTGGTTCCTCTGCCTTTTCTAAAACCAGCTTGAACATCAGGAAGTTCACGGATCACATATTGCTGAAGCCTGGCTTGGAGAATTTTGAGCATTACTTTACTAGCGTGTGAGATGAGTGCAATTATGCAATAGTTTGAGCATTCTTTGTAATTGCCTTTCTTTGGGATTGGAATGAAAACTGACCTCTTCCAGTCCTGTGGCCACTGCTGAGTTTTCCAAATTTGCTGGCATATTGAGTGCAGCACTTTCACAGCATCATCTTTCAGGATTTGGAATAGTTCAACTGGAATTCCATCACCTCCACTAGCTTTGTTCATAGTGATGCTTTCCAAGGCCCACTTGACTTCACATTCCAATATGCTACTGGAGATCAGTGGAGAAATAACTCCAGAAAGAATGAAGGGATGGAGCCAAAGCAAAAACAATACCCAGCTGTGGATGTGACTGGTGATAGAAGCAAGGTC
>NW_011494602.1:357750-358295 GCF_000754665.1 Bison bison bison | reverse complement strand
TCATATGCCTATCATAGTGTCATCCCCTTCTCCTCCTGCTCCCAATCCCTCCCAGCATCAGAGTCTTTTCCAATGAGTCAACTCTTCGCATGAGTTGGCCAACTGTCACATCCTTACATGACCACAGGAAAAACCATAGCCTTGACTAGACGAACCTTTGTTGGCAAAGTAATGTCTCTGTTTTCAATATGCTATCTAGGTTGGTCATAACTTTCCTTCCAAGGAGTAAGCATCTTTTAATTTCATGGCTGCAGTCACCATCTGTAGTGATTTTGGAGCCCAGAAAAATAAAGTCTGACACTGTTTCCACTGCTTCCCCATCTATTTCCCATAAAGTGGTGGGACCGTATGCCATGATCTTTGTCTTCTGAATGTTGAGCTTTAAGCCAACTTTTTCACTCTCCACTTTCACTTTCATCAAGAGGCTTTTGAGTTCCTCTTTACTTTCTGCCATAAGGGTGGTGTCATCTGCATATCTGAGGTTATTGATATTTCTCCCAGCAATCTTGATTCCAGTTTGTATTTCCTTCAGTCCAGCATTTCTC
>NW_011494602.1:356888-357536 GCF_000754665.1 Bison bison bison | reverse complement strand
GAACTGAAATGGACTGGAATGGGTGAATTTAACTCAGATGACCATTATATCTACTACTGCGGGCAGGAATCCCTCAGAAGAAATGGAGTGGCCATCATGGTCAACAAAAGAGTCCGAAATGCAGTACTTGGATGCAATCTCAAAAATGACTCAAGAATAATCTCTGTTCGTTTCCAAGGCAAACCATTCAATATCACAGTAATCCAAGTCTATGCCCCAACCAGTAATGCTGAAGAAGCTGAAGTTGAGTGGTTCTATGAACACCTACAAGACCTTTTAGAACTAACACCCAAAAAAGATGTCCTTTTCGTTATAGGGGACTGGAATGCAAAAGTAGGAAGTCAAGAAACACCTGGAGTAACAGGCAAATTTGGCCTTGGAATACGGAATGAAGCAGGGCAAAGACTAATAGAGTTTTGCCAAGAAAATGCACTGGTCATAAAAAACACCCTCTTCCAACAACACAAGAGAAGACTCTACACATGGACATCACCAGATGGTCAACACCGAAATCAGCTTGATTATATTCTTTGCAGCCTAAGATGGAGAAGCTCTATACAGTCAGCAAAAACAAGACCAGGAGCTGACTGTGGCTCAGACCATGAACTCCTTATTGCCAAATTCAGACTTAAATTGAAGAAAGTGGGG
>NW_011494602.1:341373-356788 GCF_000754665.1 Bison bison bison | reverse complement strand
CTTGATTATATTCTTTGCAGCCTAAGATGGAGAAGCTCTATACAGTCAGCAAAAACAAGACCAGGAGCTGACTGTGGCTCAGACCATGAACTCCTTATTGCCAAATTCAGACTTAAATTGAAGAAAGTGGGGAAAACCACTAGACCATTCAGGTATGACCTAAATCAAATCCCTTATGATTATACAGTGGAAGTGAGAAATAGATTTAAGGGCCTGGATCTGATAGATAGAGTACCTGATGGACTATGAAATGAGGTTCGTGACATTGTACAGGAGACAGGGATCAAGACCATTCCCATAGAAAAGAAATGCAAAAAAGCAAAATGGCTGTCTGGGGAGGCCTTACAAATAGCTGTGAAAAGAAGAGAAGCAAAAAGCAAAGGAGAAAAGGAAAGATATAAGCATCTGAATGCAGAGTTCTAAAGAATAGCAAGAAGAGATAAGAAAGTCTTCTTCAGCGATCATTGCAAAGAAATAGAGGAAAACAATAGAATGGGAAAGATTAGGGATCTCTTCAAGAAAATCAGAGACACCAAAGGAACATTTCATGCAAAGATGAGCTCGATAAAGGACAGAAATGGTATGGACCTAACAGAAGCAGAAGATATTAAGAAGAGATGGCAAGAATACACATTAGAACTGTACAAAAAAGATCTTCACAACCCAGATAATCACAATGGTGTGATCACTGACCTAGAGCCAGACATCCTGGAATGTGAAGTCCAGTGGGCCTTAGAAAGCATCACTACGAACAAAGGCAGGGGTACCAGAGATCAAATTGCCAACATTCGCTGGATCATCAAAAAAAGAAGAGAGTTCCAGAAAAACATCTATTTGTGCTTTATTGACTGTGCCAAAGCCTTTGACTGTGTGGATCGCCATAAACTGTGGAAAATTCTGAAAGTGATGGGAATACCAGACCACCTGACCTGTCACCATAGTTTGGCCCCAGGTGAATATCAGGGAGGGAACACAGCCTCACCCATCAACAGAAAATTGGATTAAAGATTTACTGAGCATGGCCCTGCCCATCAGAACAAGACCCAGTTTCCCCTTCAGTCAGTCTCTCCCAATCAGAGGGAAGACAGACTGAAAACCACAATCACAGAAAACGAACCAATCTGATCACATGGACCACACACAGCCTTGTCTAACTCAATGAAACTATGAACCATGCCATGTAGGGCCACCCAAGAGGGACAGGTCATGGTGGAGAGTTCTGACAAAATGTGGTCCATGGAGAAGGGAATGGTAAACCACTTCAGTATTCTTGCCTTGAGAACCCCAGGAACAGCATGAAAAGGAATGGATGGATGGAGATAGATAAATATTCTAACACCTTGGGTCAGTTGTTAAGTGCTGTAAATGTCTTCTCCCAGTTTTTAACTTGACTTTTCATTCTCATTGATGTCTTACTTAAAATTTTATCTTATAATACATTTACATAACAATATAACATTTACTATCCAATTATAACTCAATCCTTAAATCAACTCTGTGATGTAGGAACTGTTATCAACTTTATCTTACTCTGGAGAAAAGACAGGCAGGGAGTGTCAATGATCTGCCCAAGTGTAAGGTAGGAAGTGGCTGAGCCAGGATTTAAACCCAGGGCATTGGTCTCTCAAGTGTGTGGTCCCAACTCCTGTACAGTGCTGCTTCTCTGTGCACTGAAAAACAGAATTCTATTTTTAATATATCTAAATTCATTAATCTTGTCCTTCATCAACTGAATTTTATTTATTTTATTTAAGAAATCCTTCTTTATCTGAATATCATAAATATGATTGTATTATCTCCTGAGAGTCTTACACTTTTGCCTTTTAAACTAAAATTTTTTATCCAATGGAAACTGTGTGTGTTTAAAGGGTCCAATTTTATTTCTTTTCCCATGAGGATAAACAGTTGTTAAAATATTGATCTTTCTCAGCTGATGTGCATGTGTGCTGAATCATGTCCTACTCTGGCCGACCCCATGGACTTAGCCTATCAGGCTCCTCTTTCCTTGGGATTTCCCAGGCAAGCATATTGGAGTGGGTTGCCATTTCCTCTTCAGAGGATCTTCCCAACCCAGGGATTGAACCTGTGTCTCCTGAATTGCAAGCAGATTCTTTACCACTGGGTAAAATTTAGTTCTAGGAGTTTTTAAATTTATTTCTAATTAGTTTTAATTTAGTTTTATTTGATTTATTTTATATTTTTATTTATTATTAGTTTTTATTATTTCTAATAAGTGATGAAGCATCTGCAAATGAAATGAAAAAAATATACTACTTACAATAGCACAAAAATCTGAAATACCTAATGATAACTTGAACAAAATAATATTAATAAGTAATAGTCCTGTACAATGAAGTCTCCAAAACACTGCTGAGGGAAATAGAGAAGACTTAAATAAAAGGAGATGTAAACCATATTTAAGGATCAGAGGAATCCATATTGTTAAGATGTCAATTCTAACCAAAACAGATATATAGAATCAAAATGACATCAATCAATATTTCAACTCGTGGTTTTGTGGAAAGTCACAGGCTAGTACTCAATTTCACTTTAAATAGGTTTTTGGTTAATCATCATTTCTCTATCTACTATTGATGGTTTACAGAAATAAAATTAAATTCTCTATACTGATGTCGTTCCAGCAAACTTGCTAAATTCTCTTGTCTATTATAATAACATGTCTGTAGCTTTTTGGAGGGATTTTTTTTTTTTTTTTACTGGACAGTCATAGTAGCTTTGAATGATGACAGCTTTATATCTTTCCTTCCAATCCTTATGTTTTATAATTCTTGGCCTAGTTCACTTGATAATATCCAATAGATGCAGTGACAGCAAGCTTTTTTCCTGTCTTCTTTGTTCTTAAACTCATTAGAATTTTCACATAAAATTAGATACTTGTCATAGTCCTTCCTTCTTTCCTCGTAAGATAGTTATCAAACTAACACAATTTCTTTCTGTTCCTAATTTGTTCAGAAGTCTTTCTTAAATACATATAATAAATATAAGCTTAATATCATGAAACTTCCTTCCTAACTCTATTGAGATTTTAGTATATTTTCTCTTTTAACCTGCTATTTCTTTAACCTTTATTTATTCCTTCCCTAATGCTCTTCCTTTCTTTATGAAGATCTGAGTTTCTGACCTATATCATTTTCCTTCTCTCTAACAACTTCTTTTAACATTTCTTGCAAGGTAGTCCTATAGGCAACAAGTTTCCTCAATTGAGAAATGTTTAGTTTCTCCTTCACTTTCGAAGTATAATTTTGCAGAATACAGAATTCTAGTTTGGTGGGGTTTTCCTCTCAACACTTAAAATATTTCACTGCACTCTTCTTGCTTGAATGGTTTCTGAGAAATCAGATGTAATTCTTATCTTTGTTCTTCCAGAGAGTAGGTGTTTGACTTTGACTTCATTCAAATTTTTTGTCTTTATCTTTGTTTTTTGTTTTTTTTTCACTTTGAAAAGATACATTCAGCTGTACTTTTTTGTTTTATTTTGTTCACACTTTTCCAGTTTGTTATTCTCTGAGCTTCTGAATCTGTGGTCTGATATTTGCGAAAATTCTAAACCATTAGTGGTTCAAATATTTATGTTGTTCTTTTCTTTCTTCTCTGTCTGATGTTCCATCATAGGTATGTTATACTTTATGTAATTGCCCCATAGTTGTTGAATAGTCTGTTCCTTTTTTCCCCCCAGTCTTTTTTCTCTCAGCTTTTTAGTTCCTATTCACATGTCCTCAAGCTCAGAGATTCTTTCCTCAGTCATATTCCTTCTACTAACCAGCCTATCAAAGACATTCTTCATTTATGTTAGTGTTTTAGTTTCTAGCATTTCTTTTTGATTCTTTCTTAGAATATCCATTTTTATGCATTTTCTTGCATGTTATCTAGTTTTCCCATTAAAACTGTTAGTATGTTAATCATGGTGATTTTAAATTGCTAATCTGGTTGTTACAACATTCCTCCCATATCTGACTCTGGTTCTGATACTTGTTCTGGGTTTTTTTTTTGGGGGTTTTTTCTTTTTTTTGCTTTTAGTATGCTTTGTCATTTTTGTTGAAATTGGTCATGATATCATGATATACTAGATAAAAGGAAACGCAGTAAATAGGCCTTTGTACTGTGTGGTGAGCGGTTGGGGAGAGGAAATGTCCTGTGGTTCTATGACAGGTCTTAGTCTTTTAATGAGCCTGTGCCTCTGGACTGTGGACTTCACAGGGGCCTCTTGGTTCTCCCCCAACTTAGATGGGGCAGAATGACTAAAAGGGATGAAGACGGGTGTTTTTTATTTCCTCCAGGTCAGCTAGACTCTGATAGAATCCCAGTAGTTTAGGCTCAGGTTAAATAGTTTGCTCTGAGGGCAGGCCTTGCTAAGAACAGAATGATCTGGCATATTTCAAGATGGCTGCTTTTCCCCCTGCCCCCATTGGAAGCAGGAAGAGATTTCTTTCCTGTCTTCTCTGTGAAAACATAACGGAGCTCCAGGAAGTAAAACTCACAGAAGTGTGGCATCCCTCACCCTGCCAAGACTGCATCCCCATGGACTTGTTCACCCTCAGACTTACCCACACTGAGCCTTGAAAAATTCAACTGCTGTTGAGACTTTCCTCCCTCTAAACTGATTCTTACAGAGGTTTCTGCTCCTTCAAAGTGATTCTCTTTACCTTCCTGACTGTGTCACCAATATTTAGTTCAGCAGTTTGCCCTGCTGGTAGGCCAATTGTCTGATGGATCTAAGAAGAGTTGTTGATTTTCAGTTTCTTCAATATTTTAGTTGTTGTTAGAGCAGAGTAACAACTTCCAATCTCCTTATGTGCCTGACTGGAAACCAGAGTTTTTTGATGTGTAAATATAGTGAGTTTTATTAATATATCTATAATTGTATCTAGGAAAAGACTCTGATGTTGGGAGGGATTGGGGACAGGAAGAAAAGGAGATGACAGAGGATGAGATGGCTGGATGGCATCACCGACTCAATGGACATGAGTTTGAGTGAACTCCGGGAGTTGGTGATGGACAGGGAGGCCTGGCGTGCTGCGATTCATGGGGTCACAAAGAGTCAGACAAGACTGAGCGGCTGAACTGAACTGAATTGTATCTATAATTTGTTATATAAATAGAATTTAACTGTATATATTTCTGAACCAACATCCTATTCCTAGAATGAATCTAACTTGGTTATGATGTGTTAGCTTTTCTATACTCTGCTCAATTCAGTTTGCTAAAATTTTCTTTCAGATTTTTAGACACATGTTCATGAGTGAGAATATCCTGTAAATCTCCATTCCCTGAGCTTCTTGTTTGGTTTTTGTGACATGATTATACTCACCTCATAAAATGTTAGGGGACAGTCTTTTCTCTTACTGTTCTTTAGAAAAGCATGAGTAATATTTAAATATTCTTTCTTTGAATGTTTGTTACAACTTGCCTAGAAATCTGTCAGGACCTTGGATTTTCTTTGTGGAGAAGCTTTGAAGTGCTTATTCCTTATAGGGCCACTCAAATTTCCTGTTACCCTTGAGTCATTGCTGATACATCATATTTTGGGAAATCAGTTTCTGTTTACTTTTTCTTGGCTTTGTATCTTTTTGTGTTCTTTTTAAATAGCTATAATAGCCAGAGTTATGCCTCCTTCATCTTTAGGCTTATTTCAAAGTGTATTCTGACTCTCTGAAGTCTGAAGTATAGGTAGATTTCTTTAGGCACTGTTTGTTTCTACCTGTGCTAAGTGCTTGGAATCTATGGAACAGGGCTCATTTCTGTTTTAGAAACAAGCTAGTTGTCCACCAAAACATGTTCTTCCTCATCCTAGGTATATAATGAGACTGTTTCCCAGGCATCCTTGTAGTTGAGGATTGTCTTGGGCCTGAATTCTTGTCAGTGAAATATGTGTACAGTATTTCACACATTTCTAAACCTGTTTAGATAAACCAGTTTCTAAACGTGTCCCATAGAAACCTGCCACTGAATGAACACCTGTTTCAGCTTCCTATTGACGTGTGACAAACAACTCCCACAACCTCGTGCCTTAAGACAGCAACTATTCTATTATTTCTTATGAGCCTGTCAGTTGACTAGGCAGTATTTTGCTATCTTACCTGGGCTAAGTTATGCAACTACGTTAGTCTGTAAGTTAATGTGGGCTGGGAAGTCCAAGATCGTCTCTCTCCCGCATCAGGGGCCCATTACTCACGGTAAGCTGGGGCACCGTGACTCTCCCCTTGGTAGCCTGTCTCTCCACTCGATGGCCCCATCCCTCATGGCCTCTGTGTGGCCTTTCTCCCCAGTGGGACCTGGACATCCTTTCTACATGGTGATTGGGCTCCAAGAGGGAAAATGTGGATGCTGCCAACCCCCTTTGGAGGCTTGAGCTCAGAATCCCCAGGAAGTTGTGTCCCCTACATTTCTGTTGGCCAACACACATCTCATGTCTAGCTCAAATTCAAGACGTGGGGAAGTAGATTCCCACCATTTATGGGAGAAGCTTCAAAGTCACAATGAGCAGGGGCACATGAAGGCATGATTCCTTGGGGCCATTTTTCATATTCTGCCACATCACCCATGAATGCCCCCACATAGCACCCTCTGCTTGTCCCCCCACGGATAGATGCAGGTGCTCAGGGAGCCTTATGAACCCCATGATAAAAACAAGGGCTTCTGTTAGAGAGCTTCCCAACCCCAGGTCCTGTTCTCTAGGAACCATATGTGTATAAGCAAGAAATCAGTAAGGGTTATGTTAATCCACTAATATTACAGGATTTATTAAAGCAGCTAATCTTACCCTAAAAGTAGAACTTGAAGCTCAATTCACAGCTTGAAATTTTTCAGACCATACAGGTTATAGGAATTGGATTGCAAACCTGGGAGAGGAGTATCCTGTGACTCTAGTATCTCAGAGGGTATTTTGCCCTTTTCACTGAATGCCATGGTCTGAGATGATCTGCTTGCCTTACTGATCCATGTGGTGTGAAGCTTGAGAGGGTTTGGAAAAGGTAAACAATGAGGACAACTTATTTCTCCATTTATCTTTACTCTGAGGACTTCACTTTACGTGGGTGAGCGCTGGCCTTGTCTCCTGATCCCAGCCAACTCTATCCCCAATTCAGGCTGTGGAAGCCAACAGCTCTCAAATTCCCTTGAACTTGCAAATGCCCTCAGCCTGAAGCTGCTTTGACTCTGCGGGCCTGTCTGGATTGCTGTTCCCAATCAGCGTCTGGCCTCTGAGAATTCCACACTTCCTCACTCACTCATGCTTGCATTTAAAAATAGGTTATTTATATTTTAGTTAGCATTTTAAATTGTTTTCACTCAGAGGGTCAGTCTCGTTCTGCAAATTGCAATACTGCTATAAAAATAATCAGACATTTGTTTGCAGAGACATTTAAAATCTATGATAAATTTAAGTGTTTCTCACGACTTCTACAGATGAACTCATCTCATTCTGCTTGTATGAATTTCCTATTCATATCCCCTGATTTCTTTTTAAGTTGGACAATAGTACCAAATGTACTCCAAGAAATGTCTTGGTGGTATTTCTACTCGCTTTGATCTCTGATGGCTAGTTTACATCCCAGAACCACTAGTCACATCAAAATTAACACTACCACCAACTCTCCCTGCACACAGGAACTTACTGGACAAGTTCATTCTTGCCTTCAAGCCCTGCTTTTCATAGTTAAGTAATGTTTGTTCCATTCCAGCAAGCTCTGTCCTATTTCCTGGGTAGCCTGTTATGAATTTTAGGTTTATCCATGTTTCCTTCAATTCAGCATTCTCAGCATTAAATCTATGTCTCAGTCTGAGATCTCCCAGAAGCAGACCCTGAGACAAGGATTCAAAGACAAGTATTTATTTGGGAGGTGATCCCAGAAGGCTGGATCATTCATTAAAACAAACTCTGTTTGCACTATAAAAAGAAGAGAAATATTAATGTTCCAGGAGTCAGAATCAGAAGAAAAGAGGATTAAATGAATAGCACCCTGTTCTATGGAGAAGGCAATGGCATCCCACTCCAGTACTCTTGCCTGGAAAATTCCATGGACGGAGGAGCCGGGTAGGCTGCAGTCCATGGGGTTGCTGAGGGTTGGACACGACTGAGCGACTTCCCTTTCACTTTTCACTTTCATGCATTGGAGAAGGAAATGGCAACCCATTCCAGTGTTCTTGCCTGCAGAATCCCAGGGACGGGGAAGCCTGGTGGGCTGCCGTCTATGGGGTCACACAGAGTCGAACACGACTGAAGTGACTTAGTAGCAGCAGCAGCAGAAACCCTGTTCTATAATCACCTAAAATAACCAAAATGATTATGATGATGATTAACACTATTTTCCATGAACTTTTCACTAAGTTTAATTCATCTGAACCTCAAAAAATCCAATGAGATAGGGTGCGTCCTATATTTCCATTTTACAGAAAGATAAATTAAGGCAGGCATGGATTATTTAGTTGACTAATATCACAATGTAGTAACTAGTGGAACCAAGTGTGAGCTCAGGCACTCTGAAGAGGTCCATACTGTCAAATACTAAGCTATATATTACCTCTCAAGTTTATTCTACAAATGGATGTCCACTGAGGAAAATTGGGAAGTGAAGGAATAAAATTTGACACTTATTTCAGTCAAATTGAGAAGGGAATGGAGATGAGAATGGCAAACCACTTCAGTATTCTTGCCTTGAAAACCCCATGAACAGTATGAAAAGGCAAAAAGATAGGACATTGAAAGGTGAATTCCCCAGGTCGGTAGGTGCCCAAAATGCTACTGGAGGTCACTGGAGAAATAA
Source organism: Bison bison bison (assembly GCF_000754665.1). Lineage (NCBI taxonomy): Eukaryota > Metazoa > Chordata > Mammalia > Artiodactyla > Bovidae > Bison > Bison bison. The sequence goes on along the minus strand of NW_011494602.1, from coordinate 348,005 downwards.
CTCTAGAAAGAATGAAGAGATTAAGCCAAAGCAAAAACAACACACAGTTGCAGATGTGACTGGTGATGGCAGCAAGGTCGGATGCTGTAAAGAGCAATATTGCATCAGTTCAGTTCAGTTCAGTCGCTCAGTCATGTCCGACTCTTTGCGACCCCATGAATCACACCACGCCAGGTCTCCCTGTCCATCACCAACCCCTGGAGTTCACCCAGATTCACATCCATCGAGTCAGTGGTGCCATCCAGCCATCTCATCCTCTGTCGTCCCCTTCTCCTCCTGCCCCCAATCCCTCCCAGCATCAGAGTCTTTTCCAATGAGTCAACTCTTCACATGAGGTGGCCAAAGTACTGGAGTTTCAGCTTTAGCATCATTCCTTCCAAAGAAATCGCAGGGCTGATCTCCTTCAGAATGGACTGGTTGGATCTCCTTGCAGTCCAAGGGACTCTCAAGAGTCTTCTCCAACACCACAGTTCAAAAGCATCAATTCTTCGGCACTCAGCCTTCTTCACAGTCCAACTCTCACATCCATACATGACCACAGGAAAAACCATAGCCTTGACTAGACGAAGCTTTGTTGGCAAAGTAATGTCTCTGCTTTTCAATATGCTATCTAGGTTGGTCACAACTTGTCTTCCAAGGAGTAAGCGTCTTTTAATTTCATGGCTGCAGTCACCATCTGCAGTGATTTTGGAGCCCAAAAAAATAAATTCTGACACTGTTTCCACTGCTTCCCCATCTATTTCCCATGAAGTGATGGGACAAGATGCCATGATCTTCGTTTTCTGAATGTTGAGCTTTAAGCCAACTTTTTCACTCTCCTCTTTCACTTTCATCAAGAGGCTTTTTAGTTCCTCTTCACTTTCTGCCATAAGGGTGGTATCATCTGCATATCTGAGGTGATTGATATTTCCCCTGGCAATCTTGATTCCAGCTTGTGTTTCTTCTAGTCCAGCGTTTCTCATGATGTACTCTGCATATAAGTTAAATAAGCAGGGTGACAATATACAGCCTTGATGTACTCCTTTTCCTATTTGGAACCAGTCTGTTGTTCCATGTCCAGTTCTAACTGTTGCTTCCTGACCTGCATACAAATTTCTCAAGAGGCAGATCAGGTGGTCTGGTATTCCCATGTCTTTCAGAATTTTCCACAGTATATTATGATCCACACAGTCAAAGGCTTTGGCATAGTCAATAAAGCAGAAATAGATGTTTTTCTGGAACTCTCTTGCTTTTTCCATGATCCAGCAAATGTTGGCAATTTGATCTCTGGTTCCTCTACCTTTTCTAAAAGCAGCTTGAATATCAGGAAGTAAGGAATCTAGAATGTTAGGCCCATGAATCAAGGCAAATTGGAAGTGGTCAAACAGGAGACGTCAAGAGTGAACATCGATATTTTGGGAATCAGCAAACTAAAATGGACTGGAATGGGTGAATTTAACTCAGATGACCATTATATCTACTACTGCGGGCAGGAATTCCTTAGAAGAAATGGAGTAGCCCTCACAGTCAACAGAAGAGTCTGAAAAGCAGTACTTGGATGTAATCTCCAAAATGACAGAATGATCTCTGTTCGTTTCCAAGGCAAAGCATTCAACATCACAGTAATTCAAATCTATGCCTCAACCAGTAATGCTCAAGAAGCTGAAGTTGAATGGTTTTATGAAGACCTGCAAGACCTTTTAGAACTTAAACCAAAAAAAAGATGTCCTTTTCATTATAGGGGATTGGAATGCAAAAGTACAAGTCAAGAAACACCTGGAATAACAGGCAAATTTGGCCTTGGAATATGGAATGAAGCAGGGCAAAGGCTAATAGAGTTATGCCAAGATAATGCACTGGTCATAGCAAACACCCTCTTCCAACAACACAAGAGAAGACTCTACACATGGACATCACCAGATGGTCAATACTGAAATCAGAGTGATTATATTCTTTGCAGCCAAAGATGGAGAAGCTCTATACAGTAAGCAAAAACAAGACCAGGAGCTGACTGTGGCTCAGATCATGAACTCTCCTTATTGTCAAATTCAGACCTAACTTGAATAAAGTAAGGAAAACCACTAGATCATTCAGGTATGACCTAAATCAAATCCCTTATGATTATACAGTGGAAGTGAGAAATAGATTTAAGGGACTAGATCTGATAAAGTGCCTGATGAACTATGACAGAGGTTCATGACACTGTCATGAGACAGGGATCAAGACCATCCCCATGGAAAAGAAATACAAAGAAGCAAAATGGCTGTCTGAGGAGGCCTTACAAATAGCTGTGAAAAGAAGAGAAGCAAAAAGCAAAGGAGAAAAGGAAAGATATATGCATCTGAATGCAGAGTTCCAAAAAATAGCAAGGAGAGATAAGAAAGCCTTGCCCAGTGATCAATGCAAAGAAATAGAGGAAAACAACAGAATGGGAAAGACTAGAGATCTCTTCAAGAAAATTAGAGATACCAAGGGAACATTTCATGCAAAGATGGGCACAATAAAGGACAGAAATGGTATGGACCTAACAGAAGGAGAAGATATTAATGAGAGAAATGGTATGGACCTAACAGAAGGAGAAGATATTAATGAGTTTTTCTGTGTATACACAGAAAAACTATTTAAAAAAAGATCTTCATGACCCAGATAACCATGATGGTGTCACTCACCTAGAGCCAGACATCCTGGAATGTGAAGTCAAGTGGGCCTTAGGAAGCATCACTATGAACAAAGCTAGTGGAGGTGATGGAATTCCAGTTGAGCTATTTCAAATCCTAAAAGATGATACTGTGAAAGTGCTGCACTCAATATGCCAGCATATTTGGAAAATTCAGCAGTGGCCACAGGCCTGGAAAAGGTGTTTTCATTCCAATCCCTAAGAAAGACAATGCCAAAGAATGCTCAAACTACCACACAATTGCACTCATCTCAAACGCTAGTAAAGTAGTGCTCAAAATTCTTCAAGCCAGGCTTCAACAATACGTGAACCGTGAGCTTCCAGATGTTCAAGCTGGATTTAGAAAAGGCAGAGGAACCAGAGATCAAATTGCCAACATCTACTGGATGATGGAAAAAGAAAGAGAGTTCCAGAAAAACATCTATTTCTGCTTTATTGACTATGGCAAAGCCTTTGACTGTGTGGATCACCATAAACTGTGGAAAATTCTGAAAGAGATGGGAATACTAGATGACCTGACCTGCCTGTTGAGAAATCTGTATGCAGGTCAAGAAGCAACAGTTAGAACTGGACATGGAACAACAGACTGGTTCTAAACTGGGGAAAGGAGTATGTCAAGGGCATATATTGTCACCCTGCTTATTTTAACTTATATGCAGACTGCATCATGAGAAATGCTGGGCTGGATGAAGCACAAGCTGGAATTAAGGTTGCCAGAAGAAATATCAATAACCTCAGATATGCAGATGACAACACCCTTATGGCAGAAAGTGAAGAACTAAAGAGCCTCTTGATGAAAGTGAAAGAGAAGAGTGAAAAAGTTGGCTTAAAGCTCAACATTCAGAAAACTAAGATCGTGGCATCTGGTCCCATCACTTCATGGGAAATAGATGGGGAAACAGTGGAAACAGTAGCAGACTTTATTTTTTTTTGGGGGGGGGGGGTCCAAAATTATTGCCCAAAGAAGAAAACAAGGAAACCTTGAGGATAATTTGTCAATGTTTCGGAAAGTTAAGGGCTTCCCAGGTGGCTCAGTGGTAAAGAATCTGCCCACCAATGCAGGAGCCAAGGTACATGTGCATTCGATCCCTGGGTCAAGAGGATGCCCTGGAGGAGGAAATGGAAACCCACTGTAGTATTCTTACCTGGAAAATTCCATGGACACAGAAGCCTGACTGGCTACAGCCCATGGGGTCACAAAGAATTGGACATGACTGAGCATACAGTGGAACAGGAAAGTTAATTGCTTTTATTTTTTATAAAATAAAAAATAAAAATAGCATTATTTATAATAAATGCTATTATCTTATGACCCAGCAACTTCATTCTTTAGAATATACCCTGGAGAAATCATTATTCCCATGCTTCAGGAGATTTATACAAGAATGCTTATGACACTGCCAATACAAAACAAAAACAAACAAAAAACACCAATTTCCAATATCAGTAGACTTAGTAAGTTGTGTTGTTCAATTGAACAGCTAAATGTACTGATCTAGCTGACTCTCAAAAACACAATAATAAGCCCCAAAAAGCAAGTCACAGTGAAATACATGCAGTTTGAGTCCCTTGATATAAAGTTAAAAACATGCAATATGAAAACAACATATAAGCATACGTGGTAAAAGAAACGACAGAAGAATGATACAACACATCATTCAAACTAGTTACCTCTGAGGGAAATGGGAGGTGTGGGATCAGCATGGGGAATGGGGCACTTCAATTCCAATGGAAATGTCCTGTCTGTGTGCAAATGTCCAGACTGTGTCAATGGTACTAGGGTTTTGCTGCATTATTACTCTTTATATCCTCATATGCTTTATACCATATTTATTGTATCTACTCAATTTCTGATGGAAAAAACAGCAATCAATGCTAAAGTTATCACTAGTAGTAGAGAATTACAATGTATAACTCTGAAGTGACCTCAGAAAGAAAAACAGGAACAAATACAGTTTTGATCATGTAGCACAGGGATGGAAGAAGAAATCCCCCTCAAAACTTGGAAATCCTAAAGTCAAAATAGAAGGTTTTACAAATAAAATTAGCCAAAACAATTATAAAAACTTATGTTCATTAAATTGCTTATTATATGGCAATGATTCTCAGACTCTTTTCAAAACAAAATTTAACTATATGGAGAAGTATATTCCAGGAAAATACAAACAGAACAAAAAAAGAATAACAATATTATAGCTATTACAATATATATAATATAGCATAGCAAGTACTATCCAAAATTAAGCTTTTGAGACAGGAAGTTTTAATTTGGGCAAAGGGATTCATTTCCAAAATTATAAAAACTTCATTGAAAAGATTAGAGTCAGCAATCAGCCAATTAATAATCTCACAGTGTACAGCTGCTCCTTGTTGTCCACAGAGTCCATATTTGTGAATTTGCCTCCTTGAAAAATGTATTTATAAACCCCAGATGTATACTTGTGGCACTTTTGCAGTCATTCACAAATATGTACAGAGTGGCATAAAAACTGGGTCTCCCAATGCGCAATTATCTGCGGAAGTCAAGTCGGGTTGTGCTCTGCTTCCCTGTCTCAGCTCTCAGACTATAAACCAGTGTCCTTTTCATGGTCGATACACTGCTGCGTTTTTCACATCTCCATGCTTTTGTTGGTGATTTCACTGTTTAAAATGGCTCTAAGCAAAAAGCTCAACTGCCAGTAACGTCTCTAAGCACGAGCAGGCTGAATGCGCCTTATGGATGAAATAGGTGTTAGATGCACTTCATTCAGGCATAAGTTATGATGCTGTTGGCCATGAGTTCAATGTTAATGAACTAAAATGCATATTAAACAAGATGTCTTTAAACAGACACATATATAAAATAAGATTATATATTGATCAATGAACAAAAATGTGATCAGAGGCTTGCAGGAAACTAACTTAAAATTTCCCGTAGGAGCAATGACAGTATTTGTAAATTCAGTTTTCCAGGGACTTTTAAAATGTAAGTAATACAAACAACAAGCATCAAACATACAAAACAAAAAATCATAATCACCTAGCAGAAAGATTTAACAGAAAGCTGAGAAGTCAACAAATCATATAGATTAAATCTATTTAAAACATAGAGAATCTAACAGTAAAGTAAGAGAAGACTCTACACATGGACATCACCAGATGGTCAACACCGAAATCAGATTGATTATATTCTTTGCAGCCAAAGATGGAGAACAAAAAGAAGACCAGGAGCTGACTGTGGCTCAGATCATGAACTCCTTATTGCCAAATTCAGACTTAAATTGAAGAAAGTAGGGAAAACCACTAGACCATTCAGGTATGACCTAAATCAAATCCCTTATGATTATACAATGGAAGTGAGAAATAGATTTAAGGGACTAGATCTGATAGAGTGCCTGATGAACTATGGAATGAGGTTTGTGACATTGTACAGGAGACAGGGATCAAGACCATCCCCATGGAAAAGAAATGCAAAAAAGCAAAATGGCTGTCTGGGGAGGCCTTACAAATAGCTGTGAAAGGAAGAGAAGCGAAAAGTAAAGGAGAAAAGGAAAGATATAAGCATCTGAATGCAGGGTTCCAAAGAATAGCAAGGAGAGATAAGAAAGCCTTCCTCAGCCATCAATGCAAAGAAATAGAAGAAAACAACAGAATGGGAAAGACTAGAGATCTCTTCAAGAAAATTAGAGATACCAAGGGAACATTTCAGGCAAAGATGGGCTCAATAAAGAACAGAAATGGTATGGACCTAAGAGAAGCAGAAGACATTAACAAGAGGTGGCAAGAATACACAGAAGAACTGTACAAAAAAGATCTTCACTACCCAGATAATCATGATGATGTGATCATTGACCTAGAGCCAGACATCCTGGAATGTGAAGTCAAGTGGGTTTAGGAAGCATCACTACGAACAAAGCTAGTGGAGGTGATGGAATTCCAGTTGAGCTATTTCAAATCCTAAAAGATGATGCTGTGAAAGTGCTGCACTCAATATGCC
>NW_011494602.1:336484-341273 GCF_000754665.1 Bison bison bison | reverse complement strand
CGAAGATCATGGCATCTTGTCCCATCACTTCATGGGAAATAGATGGGGAAACAGTGGAAACAGTGTCAGACTTTATTTTTCTGGGCTGCAAAATCACTGCAGATGGTGACTGCAGCCATGAAATTAAAAGAGGCCTACTCCTTGGAAGGAAAGTTATGACCAACCTAGATAGCATATTCAAAAGCAGAGACATTATTTTGCCAACAAAGGTCCGTCTAGTCAAGGCTATGGTTTTTCCTGTAGTCATGTATGGATGTGAGAGTTGGACTGTGAAGAAAGCTGAGCACTGAAGAATTGATGCTTTTGAACTGTGGTGTTGGAGAAGACTCTTGAGAGTCCCTTGGACTGCAAGAAGATCCAACCAGTCCATTCTGAAAGAGATCAGCCCTGGGATTTCTTTAGAAAGAATGATGCTAAAGCTGAAATTCCAGTACTTTGGCCACCTCATGCGAAGAGTTGACTCATTGGAAAAGACTCTGATGCTTGGAGGGATTGGGGGCAGGAGGAGAAGGGGACGACAGAGGATGAGATGGCTGGATTGCATCACTGACTCGATGGACCTGAGTCTGAGTGAACTCCCGGGGTTTGTGATGGACAGGGAGGCCTGGCGTGCTGTAATTCATGGGGTCGCAAAGAGTCGGACATGACTGAGCGACTGAACTGAACTGAACTGAACTGAAACTTATTTTGGTGTCTAGTTTTCCTCTCTGCCCAAAGTCCTAAATGATATCTGTAAAGATGAACTTTCCAACACTCCAGATCCCTAGACCTTATATTTTCACCACCAATGTATTCTCGAGTCCAACTAAGTCACCACCTCTCATCATATCTTAGATAATATCATCGCTGGAAAGGGCACTGTCTCTAAAATCTTTTTTTTTTTTTTGTCTCTAAAATCTTAAGTTCAAACACCGAACTCTGTCCACCACACTTGCTCTACCTATTTCGTTAAGTCACAAACCCTCAGAGACAAAGTTCTTCAGTTCTTCAGAGATTGCCGAAATACTGGCCCCGTAGTTCTCTGACTGCGTATTTCTTCCTCCTTTATCTGTCTAATCCCAAGAGCATGACCTTTCACTATAATTATTCCCTTGCAAGTACCCCCAGCTCCCTGTTTCTCTTCCATACTCTCTCCAGGGAAAGCTCTCCCTCCAAACCTTTACCCAGCCAGTAGGCTATGATCCTCTACTACGCTTCATGAGTATAAGTTCCTCTGGAGACCTTTCCTGATCACACCAATGCAAACAGAGTGCAGCCTGCTATCTCTGCCTCAACTCCTTTCCTTGATTTTTTCATAGAACTCACTGCATCTTACAAACATGTTATTTGCTATGTGCCCCCCACTGTCTCTTGCACTAGAATGTAAGTTCCATTGACACAAGGCTACTGTCTCGTTCTCCCTACATGCCCAGTACCCAACATCATTCCTTGCACATATTAGAAATTCAATAAGGAACGGTCGTACTGAGGAATGGTTATCGAATATTCTAAGCCTAGAAAATACATACATAATTTCAAAGTGTCTGTGGAATGATTAAAATTTGATAACATATAAGAACACAAATATATACAAGCATCTGAGTGCAGACTTCTAAAGAATAGCAAGGAGAGATAAGAAAGCCTTCCTCAGTGATCAAGGCAAAAAAATACAGCAAATCAATACAATGGGAAAGACTAGAGATCTCTTCAATAAAATTAGAGATACCAAGAGAACATTTCAGGCAAAGATGGGCTCGATAAAGGACAGAAACAGCATGGACCTAACAGAAGCATAAGATGTTAAGAAGAGGTGGCAAGAATACACAGAAGAACTATACAAAAAAGATCTTCATGACCCTGATAACCATGATGGTGTGATCACTAAAGCCAGACATCCTGGAGTGACAACTCAAGTGGGCCTTCAGAAGCATCACTATGAACAAAACTAGTGGAGGTGATGGAATTCCAGCTTAGCTATTTCAAATCCTAAAATATGATGGCGTGAAAGTGCTGCACTCAATACGCCAGCAAACTTGAAAAACTCAGCAGTGGCCACAGGACTGGAAAAGGTCAATTGTCATTCCAATCCCTAGGAAAGGCAATGTCAAAGAATGCTCAAACTACCGCAGAATTGCACTCATCTCATATGCTAGTAAAGTAATGCTTAAAATTCTCCAAGCTAAGCTTCAACAATATGTGAACCATGAACTTCCAGATGTTCAAGCTGGTTTTGGAAAAGGCAGAGGAACCAGAGATCAAATTGCCAACAACCACTGGATCATCGAGAAAGCAAGAGAGTTCCAGGAAAATATCTACTTCTGCTTTATTGACTACACTAAAGCCTTTGACTGTGTGGATCACAAAAAACTGGGGAAAATTCTGAAAGAGATGGGATTTACCAGACCACCTTACCTGGCTCCTGAGAAATCTGTATGAAGGTCAAGAAGCAACAGTTAGAACGGGACATAGAACAACAGACTGATTTCAAATCAGGAAAGGAGTACGTCAAGGCTGTGTATTGTCACCCAGCTTATTTAACTTATATGCAGAGTACATCATGTGAAATGCCAGGCTGGATAAAAGAAAAGCTGGAATCAAGATTTCCAGGAGAAATATCAATAACCTCAGATATGCAGATGATACCACCTTTGTGGCAGAAAGCAAAGAAGAACTAAACAGTTTCTTGTTGAAAGTGAAAGAAGAGTGAAAAAGTTGGCTTAAAACTCAACATGCAGAAAACGAAGATCATGGCATCTGGTCCCATCACTTCATGGGAAATAGATGGGGAAACAGTGGAAACAGTGGCAGCCTTTATTTTGGGGGGCTCCAAAATCACTGCAGATGGTGATTGCAGCCATGAAATTAAAAGATGTTTGCTCCTTGGAAGAAAAGCTATGACCAACCTACACAGTATATTAAAAAACAGAGACATTACTTTGCCAACAAAGGTCCATCTAATCAAAGCCATGGTTTTTCCAGTAGTATGTATGGATGTGAGAGTTGGACCATAAAGAAAGCTGAGTGCCAAAGAATTGATGCTTTTGAACTGTGGTTTTGGAGAAGACTCTTGAGAGTCCCTTGGACAGAAAGGAGATCAAACCAGTCAATCCTAAAGCAAATCAGTCTTGAATATTTATTGGACGGACTGATTCTGAAGCTGAAATTCCAACACTTTGGCCATCTGATGCGAAGAACTGACTCATTAGAAAAGACTCTGATGCTGGGCAAGATAGAAGGCAGGAGGAGAAGGGGATGCCAGAGGGTGAGATGGTTGGATGGCATCACCCATTCAATGGCCATTAGTTTCAGCAAGCTCCAGGAGTTGGTGATGCATAGGGAAGCCTGGTGTGCTGTAGTCCATGGGATCGCAAAAAGTTGGACACGACTAAGCAACTGAACTGAAATGAAGGGTGTAAATATGGCTTCCCAGGTGGCTCAGCAGTAAAGAATCCACATGCCAATTCAGACATAAGAGACACAAGAGATGCAGGTTCGATCCCTTTGTCGGGAATATCCCCTGGAGAAGGAAATGGTAACCCACTCCAGTATTCTTGCCTGGAAAATCCCATGGACAGAGGAGCCTGGTGAGTGACAGTCCATAGGGTTGCAAAGAGTCTAACACAACCGCACACAACACAGAACATACACATACAGAGCACACAGCACACAACCAGAACATACACATAACCTTAATTAATTTGGTAATAGGATAAGTTATATCACCCACATTCTTCCACCATAATGTAATAAAACCAAATAACTAATAACTGACTCTAAGCCATTGGAATCAAAATTGATTCTAACCCATTGAAAAATCTAAAAATTCTATTTCAATAACTCTTTGGAAGAAGGGAAAAAATGGGAGATTATAATTAAATTATAAACATTTTACAAATTGAAGAATAGTATATATTAAAATCAGCTGCATGCATCCAAAGTTACCTTTAGAAAAATGTACAGTAATAAATGCTTTTCATTATTAAGCAAGAAAAAATAAATAAAATATGTATTCATGGATAGGTAACTGAGGGAAAAAAAAATCACTGAAATGAACAAACATAAATGAGAGTTAAATTAACCAAATAGAAAACAATATATTGGAAATTAAAAGAAAAAAAAAGAATATTACTTGAACATATCAATAAAATAGATAAACTTTTGTCCTGTGCACTCAAGAAAAATGAGATAATACATAAACAAGTAGAGATAAAATCGGGAACAAATGTGCAGGGATATAAAGAAATTTGAGTCTTCTTTTAGGTAAACTTTCCTTTTTGCTTCTGTAGATCTCTGCCTGAACCAAGCATGGCTGGGGAGAGAGAGCTGCTTAACAGTTTACCCAATGGCTTCCCCATAAAGGCGCTGGTGTCAACTTCAAAAGGACCTCCTCAGTGTTCCCCTAAACGGTGTAAGTTTCTCTGTCCTTAGTGACAAGGATTTCATACTCTCCCTTTGGGTCTCCTCAAATCTCCACCAGCCTCCTTCCAGAAAGAGCCTGACTAACTTCTAAAAAAAAAATTGCAGCCACATTCAGTTCAGTTCAGTTCAGTCACTCAGTCATGTCCAACTCTTTCTTGAATTGCAGCACGCCAGGCCTCCCTGTCCATCACCAACTCCCAGAGTTCACCCAAACTCCAAACTCATGTCCATTGAGTCAGTGATGCCATCCAGCCATCTCATCCTCTGTCGTCCCCTTCTCCTCCTACCTCCAATCCCTCCCAGCGTCAGAGTCTTTTCCAGTGAGTCAACTCTTCGCATGAGGCGGCCAAAGTACTGGAGTTTCAGCTTTAGCATCAGTCCTTCCAAAGAA
>NW_011494602.1:326475-336384 GCF_000754665.1 Bison bison bison | reverse complement strand
CTGATCTCCTTCAGAATGGACTGGTTGGATCTCCTTGCAGTCCAAGGGACTCTCAAGAGTCTTCTCCAGCACCACAGTTCAAAAGCATTAATTCTTCGGCGCTCAGCTTTCTTCACAGTCCAACTCTCACATCCATACATGACCACTGGAAAAACCATAGCCTTGACTAGACGGACCTTTGTTGGCAGCCACACTAACACATAAAAAAAAGAAAAAAAATATAATAAAGAGAAATGATCAAAATTGACTCTAACTCCATAAGATCTTTGTCTGTGTCATTCATGCATGTATCTCAAGCACCTAAGACACTGCTTGGCTCAAAGCCATTGCTCTAACCCATTTGAGGATAGAGTAGATATGGCTATGCACGTCTCCACCCATTCTAAATCATTCTCTCTCCACCCTCTTCTGAATCAATGAAACAGGGGTCCCTCTTCCCAACCAAGATCAAGCCTTTCCGCCCATGCCTGAACTCCTGCCCATCCCTTCTTAGGGGTCTTACATTATCAGTTACCCTTTTCCTGTTATTCATACTCTAAACCACACTTTTCCCAATAGCTTTTAGACATGCTCAAGAGTCTGTCCCACTGAAACCATAACTCTCCTTCAACCAATATCTCCCCTCCAACTTTCATCTCTCTCCCTCCAGTGTGCTTCCTAGAATTTTTAAAGAACAGTTTCTATTTACCACCATATGCTATGGACAATCTCCATCTATCAGCTTCTATAAGAGAAAAAAGTAATCACTACATTTTTTCTTAACAGCATATATTTTATATTATATGAGTAACATATTAATTGTAGAAAAATTTAGGATACACACAAGGACCTATTTTTTGAATAGAAAATAAAACCACCTACAAATACAAAACCCAGAGAGAGCCACTCCCACTTAACATCTTGCTGCAAGCTCTTCCAGGCTCTTTCCATGCAGTCCCTGATCTGTGTGATGTTGACATGCAAAACTTCCAGCTATCATGGTTTAGTTGTTAGCTGTTTAGTCCCCCAACACCATGGATCTAATTTCAGTTTTCTTGTTCTACTGACCTTGAGTAATTGCACAAAGTGCAGACTTTGCTTCTAGCTCTTGGGCCCACCAACCACTTCACAAATAACACATGCATCATGATCAGTGACCAACGATATTATTTCCTTCAAAGTCTGTCAGGATGGATCACTGCGCATTTGCTATTCCATTCACACAGACAGCAAAGTCTGTAGCTGTGTTGCCTCTTTGTCTTCCAGGGATAAAATTGTTACATTTTTTTCAAAAAATGAATAATAGAAAGAGGAAATTGGCCAACAAAGTGAAAGTTAAGCAAAAAAATAATAATAATAATAATTTTTTTCCCTGGGATCTTAGTTCCCTGACCTGTGCCCCTGTAGGGATTGAACTTGTGCCCTCTGCATTGGGAGCTCAGAGTCTTACCCACTGGACCACCAGGAATAATGTTAGAAGTGAAGTAAGAATAGAATGTAAATGGACTATGGAAGAAATGGGCTTCCCAGGGGGTGCAGTAGTAAAGAATTCACCTGCCAAAGCAGGAGGCTCAACAGACGTGAGTTCAACCACTGGGTCAGAAAGATTCCCTGGAGAAGGAAATGGTAACCTGCTCCAGTATTCTTCCCTGGAAAATTCCATGGACAGTGGAGCCTGGTGGGCTACAGTCCATGGGATTGCAGAACTTGGACATGACTGAGCAACTGAGCACACACACATGGAAGAAATAGCTGCCCATTGGAATGCTGACACTGCTACCATTGAAGAGGAACTAAATGAAGGGACATTTATAGACAGAAATGAGAAATGTAGTTCTAAGAAGAAGCTGTCCCAAAGTGACGCCAGTAAGGAAACTCTCAGACATATGTCGTGATTCATGATGGAAAGAATAAAATGTTGGAAGATGCCCCAGACTTTCAAAGGAGAATGACAATGCACAACATAGCAAAGATGGCTGTTCCATATCATAAGCTGTATGACAGAAAAGAAGACAGGCACTATTCAAACCGCACTTGTTAACTTTTTAAAGAAATGAAACACTTCAATCCTTAATGCTTCTAAGGTGGCTCAGATGGTAAAGAATCTGCCCATGATGCAGGAGACCTGGGTTCAGTCCCTGGGTAGAGACTTGGCAGAAGAAATGGCCACCCACTCCAGTCAGTATTCATGCCCGGAGGATTCCACAGACAAAGGGGCCTGGCAGGCTATAGTCCATGGGACCACAAGGAGTCAGACATGACTGAGTGACTAACACACACCCAGACAGATATAAATTTTATATTTTTTTCATTTCTTTATGCAGTTAAAACAGGTGGCAAGAAACAGTTTTCACAGTCCATTCTATAGGCCACACTACTGTGCAAAGCAAAGGCTGCTTGTTCTCTCTCATTCTCTCTCTTCTCTTCTCTATGTCAGATCAGCACATGCCACTGTGATAAAAATGGTATCATAATAGAAATGTTGTGAATCCTACTTTTTTTGCTTCATATATACTATTTCCATGTCAACAAATTTAAATCAACAGTGAATGCAAAATATACCACTGACTGTGTCAACATTTATACAATGTTTTTCTTATTAAGACATTTGAATGACTGCTTTTGCTTTATGATTATGAGCAGTGCTATAATGTGCTTCCTAAAAGTAGAATTGCTAAATCAAAGGGTAAGTGTGCATATTTTTTCATTAGATAGCACAACACTGAACTGAGTTTCTGAAAGTTATGCCAATTTACACTTCTTCCTGAAGTGAAAGAGAACTCAAGACTCAGATCAAAAGGAATCCACATCAAAAGTTATTATTAGTAATTTTTCTAATATTTGCTATCCAAAGCAGTAAAATACTACTTTTCATTTTTTTCAAACTGTGAGACTGAACTATATTTGTATTCAAGCAAAATAAGAGACCTCAAAAAATTTCTATTTTATATTAGGAAGTATAAATGTTTAGGTCACAAAGTTTAGAGATGGCTGTTGCTAAAGCTGAAGCTCCAATACTTTGGCCACCTGATGTGAAGAGCTGCAATTCACTGGAAAAGACTCTGATGCCGAGAAAAGTTGAAGGCAAGAGGAGAAGCGGGCAGCAGAGGATGAGATGGTTAGCATAACTGACCCAATGGACATGAATTTGAGCAAACTCTGGGAGATAGTGGAGGACAGAGGAGCCTGGTGTGCTGCAGTCCATGGGGTTGTAAAGAGTCAGACATGACTTAGCAACTGAATGACAACAAACACTCAAAGAAGCCTTTTTGTAATTCTCCAAAGACTTTAAGGGTTATATAGCAATCAATGATACCTCTGTCTTCATGGACAAGGAAACAGAGGTTACACAGGAACAGAATGCAAGTTTTAAATTCTGTTTATTGTTCTTTTCACTTTCTTATTGACTACAGATGTTTAGATGGTCACAGCAGTCCATATGGACAATTACGTACACTAAAGATCCTTCTAACATTGGAACCCCCAGAAAAGACAGCAGAGATGAACAGATATTGGTTAAGGGATTGGTTTTATATCAGGACTGTAAACATAACACTGAGACTGCAAAGGGCTGAGAAAAAAAGTAGATGTAAGTTAAAACTAAGCAATAAACCAAATTTACTTCAATATCAAAAGGTTAATTATAAACCTCAATATAATAACTTCAAAATTAAGCAATAACTTCATAGTTTATTCTGTTGTGAAACCATGTCCTTACAATTTATGAGGTTTGGCTAGCAGAGTAGTAGTTTTTTTTTTTTTTAATAATTGACAAAATTTTTATATTAGAAGTGCTCAAATTTCCATTTTTTATTGAGTCCTCAGAAGGTCTGATAACATGAGGCCTCTCATTACCACATTGCAACTATAAATAGGGGCTGGAAACAGAGCTGCTTCCTTTACAAAGGGCAAGGTCCATAGTTTCTAGCTCACTTTATCTTTTCATTTATATTCCCTGCCTATCTTTTGCTCAAGAGAGTAAATCAATCTTGAATTTCCTTACAAATCTACATTACTAGGGGAAAGAAATGAAAACTTATTAATGACTCTGAAGACTGTATCAATTATACTTGAAAGGGATAGCAGATAAATTTATCACTCTTTTATACATTTTGTTTCAGGGAAATGATTTTTTTCTTTAATATTGTTCCATTAAGTTTTTTATGACTAGCTGCCCAAACCCAGGACCTAATGCCTAAACATTGTGAGTTGACACACCATGTAGGGAATACACAGATTTCCACCGAATTTTCCATGGTCCAGGTGGAAGCACTTATGACAGTGGATGCCAGTGTGATCTGCATTGTAGCTGAGAAACCTAGTCTTTTCATGTATGATCCTCACCAATCCTAGTCCACTTTTCCCTCAGAAAAGTGCATAGTCTGTCTGAAGTCATCCTCAATATTTTCTATCTGTGTGGAGTTACTTCTATCTATTTCAGTGCCCTCTGAGAAGGGTTAGGCTCTTCTACTCTTTTTTAATTTTTTTAAATTATGAGAGCATGATAGCACATTTACAGGAGACTTGGAAAACACACAAAAAGATCACATATAGTTCCACTATATAATACAATCATTCTTTTAAATTAAGGGTTTTAGTTGGAGTTTCAATAGCAAACTCTCAGAAAGTAACAGAATGAATATACAGAGAAGCAGAAGGATATAGTTGACCTAAAAAGCACTGTTAACCATTTCAATGTAATCAAGAATTATACAGTTTTAACACAACAGTAGGATACAAATTCTACTCAAGTTCCCATAGACTGTAAACTAGAATAAACAGGAACATATCCAGGGACAAAACACAGGGTACAAACATTTCATGATTTAAAGGTACTGAAATCACAGAGTCTGCTCTCTAATTACTGTGGAATTACGTTAGAAATCAATATCAAGAGATATGTGAAAATAACTCACATATTTTTGAGTCAATGCAACATTTACCAAGAGAGATCTTTGACCTAGCCATGGAAAGCCTCCAATAAATTAGACTGTAAAAAACATAAGGGGTGATTGCAAAGAAAGCATTTAAATGAGAAATTAGTGTCAAACAGACAATTCAGGAATGACCCAAATCAAATCCCTTATAATTATACAGTGGAAGTGACAAATAGATTTAAGGGATTAGATCTGATAGACCTACTGCTTGAAGATCTATGGACACACACTTGTACCACTGTACAGGAGGCAGTGATGCAAAACCATCCCCAAGAAAAAGAAATGCAAAAAGGCAAAATGCTTGTTTGAGGAGGCCTTATGAACAGCTGAGAAAAACAAGAGAAGTGAAAGGCAAAGGAGAAAAAGAAAGATATATCCATCTGAATGCAGAGTTCCAGAGAACAGCAAGAAGAGATAAAAAAGCCTTCCTAACTGATCAGTGCAAAGAAATAGAGGGAAACAATAGAATGGGAAAGACTAGAGATCTCTTCAAGAAAATCAGAGGTACCAAGGGAACATTTCATGCAAAGATGGGATCAATAAAGGACAGAAATGGTATGGACCTAACAGAAGCAGAAGATATTGAGGAGAGGTGGCAAGAATACACAGAATTGTACAAAAAGATCTTCATGACCCGGATAATCACAATGGTGTGATCACTCACCTACAGTCAGATATTCTGGAGTATGAAGTCAAGTGGTCCTTAGGAAGCATCACTACAAAGCTGGTGGAGGTGATAGAATTCCAGTTGAACTCTTTCAAGTCCCAAAAGATGATGATGTGAAAGTGTTGCACTCAATATGCCAGCAAATTGGGAAAACTCAGCAGTGGCCACAAAACTGGAAAAGGTCAGTTTTCATTCCAGTCCTAGAGAAAGGCAATGCCAAAGAATGCTCAAACTACCACACAATTGCACTCATCTCACATGCTAGTAGAGTAATGCTCAAAATTCTCCAAGCTAGGCTTCAACAGTCCATGAGCCGACAATTTCCAGATGTTCAAGGGAGACTTAGAAAAGGCAGAGGAACCAGAGATCAAATTGCCAATATCTGTTTGATCATCAAAAAAGCAAGAGAGTTCCAGAAAAACATTTACTTCTGTTTCATTGGCTATGCTAAAGACTTTGACTGTGTGGATCACAATAAACTGTGGAAAATTCTTAAAGAGATGGGAATACCAGAGCACCTTACCTGCCTCCTGAGATATCTATATGCAGGTCAAGAAGCAACAGTTAGAACTGGACACAGAACAATGGACTGGTTCCAAATTGGGAAATGAGTACGTCAAGGCTGTATGTTGTCACCCTGCTTATTTAACTTATATGCAGAATACATCATGAGAAACTTTGGGCTGGATGAAGCACAAGCTGGAATCAAAGTTGCCAGGAGAAATATCAATAACCTCAGATATGCAGATGACACCACCCTTATGGCAGAAAGTGAAGAAAAACTAAAAAGCCTCTTGATGAAAGTGAAAGAGGAGAGTGAATAAGTTGGCTTAGAACTCAATATTCAGAAAACGAAGATCATAGCATCTGGTCCCATCACTTCATGGCAAATAGATGGACAAACAATAGAAACAGTGACAGACTTTATTTTGGGGGGCTCCAAAATCACTGCAGATGGTGACTGCAGCCATGAAATTAAAAGACCCTTGCTCTTTGGATGAAAAGCTATGACACACCTACACAGCCTATGAAAAAGCAGAGAGATTATTTTATCGACAAAGGTCCGTATACAGAAAGCCGTGGTTTTTCCAGTAGTCATGTATGAATGTGAGAGTTGGAACATAAAGAAAGCTGAGTGCAGAAGAATTGGTGCTTTTGAACTGTGGTGTTTCAGAAGACTCTTGAGACTCCCTTGGACAGAAAGGAAATCAAACCATTCAATCCTAAAGGAAATTAGTCTTGAATATTCATTGGAAGGACATGCTGAAGGCTGAAGCTCCAATACTTTGGCCACCTGACGCAAAGAACTGACTCGTTAGGAAAGACCCTGAGGCTGTGAAAGATTGAAAGCAGGAGGAGAAGGAGACAACAGAGGATGAGATGGTTGGATGGCATCACTGACTTGATGGGCATGAATCTGAGCAAGCTCTGAGCATTGGTGATGGACAAGGAAGCCTGGCGTGCTGTGGTTCATGGGGTCGCAAAGAGTCGGACACAACTGAGCGACTGAACTGAACTAAGAGAAATTAATATTAAAGGTACGTCAAACAAAATCCCATGTATTTAGAAATTAAATGTTCATTTTTAAATGTTGGGTATATCTAAGAAGCCATAAACTAGGACATATTTGTAATAGAATGAAAATGTAAACAGAATTTACCAGGATTTGTTGCACACAGCTAAAGCTGTGCTGTGCTGTGCTTAGTCACTCAGTCATGTCCAACTCTTTGTGACCCCATCGACTGTAGCCCATCAGGCTCTTCTGTCCATGGGGATTCTCCAGGCAAGAATACTGAAGTGTGTTGCCATGCCCTCCTCCAGGGAATCTTCCCAATCCAGGGATCAAACCCAGGTCTCCCGCATTGCAGGTGGATTCTTTACTGACTGAGCCACCAGGGAAGCCAAAGAATACTGGAGTGGGTAGCCTATCTCTTTCAATGCAATTAAATACAATATGGAGTCTTGAATAATGTATGAAAACAAATAGTGGTCACTAGAATAAAATTTTGTGAAATTGGAACAAAATCTATATTTTAGTTAATAATACTGTATCACATGTTAACTTCCTGTTTGTTTGTTTGTTTTCTTACAACATAGTATTTCTATTATTTCCACAACTGGATTAGATGTTTCAAGTCTTAGTCAAAATTTTTTTAATAACTAAGATAATGAACTTTGTAGACTTTTAGCAGTAATATTAGATGCCAAAATACATGAAACTATATCTTAATTTTGAGTGAATATAAATTAGAAATCAAGTATTCTATTCATACTAACCAAACAAGTAGAATCAAAAGGTTATAAGTTTTAAACTAGCAAAAATTCATAAAATCTAAAATATATATATTATACATTCATATGTATATGTATGTATGTATATTGTTGTTTAGTTGGTAGGTTTTGTCCAATTCTTTGTGATCCCATGGACTGTAGCCCGCCAGGCTCCTCCATCCATGGGATTTTCCAGGAGAGAATACAGGAGTGGGATGCCATTTCCTTCTCCAGGGGATCTTCCCAACCCAGGGATTGAACCCTCGTCTCCTAGATGGATGGATTCAGATGGATTCTTTACTGCTAAGTCACCAGGGAAGTCCCATGTATATGTATACAAAAGCTTTTCTACTATGCTTGATAAAGTATTAAGAAATTACAACAACAAAAAGAAAAGGACAAACTGGAAAACATAAACCTAAATGAAATGGGAACACTGAATATGAAATAGATAAAGGATAAAGTGAAACAAACTAGATAAAAATAAAAGATCATTGTTTTTAAACAAAAGTCAGTTGTTTTTAAACATGGCTGCTCATTAGAAACACAACTGGACCTCGTAGAAGAACAGCAATACCTGGGCATTTGTATTTTTCAAAAAATTCCAAGATAAATCTGGTATGCATCTAGATTTTAAAAAGTGATTGCAGGTTTTTCTATTAAATGCTAGTTTTAGTGACATAGAATTCTATTATTTTCTATTGACCAATCATGATACAATGGTATTAAGCCAATAATAGTTACATAATCACAAATTAAAAGCTGTTTATCAGTTTTCACAATCAATAGACAAAAAAACAAAAGATAATTATAATTGCAAGCCATACTGTAAACATGATTAACCTAAAAATATGAAATAATTACACATAATTTGGGGAGTTAAGTAGAGCGATCTGCTAAGTGGAAGTGCATACATGCACATTTTCTTACCCACCCAGCCAGTCTATGTCAGGAGAGCTTTTGATTTCTCTATCAAATTTGAAGGAGAGCCATGATGGGTAGAGTATTTTTGCTTGTAGGTTCTTCCCTTTCATCACTTAGAATATACCATGCTATTCCCTTCTGGCTTACAGAGTTTCTCTTGAGAAATCAGCTGATAGCCTGATGAGAGTTTCCTTGTACATTATTTGTCATTCTTTCCTTGTTGTTTTTAATATTTTACCTTTGGCTTTAATTTTCATAATTTTTGATTACTATATGTCTTGCTAACAGAAGCAGAAGATATTAAGAAGAGATGGCAAGAATACACAGAAGAACTGTACAAAAAAGATCTTCACAACCCAGATAATCATGATGGTGTAATCACTCATCTAGAGCCAGACATCCTGGAATGTGAAGTCAAGTGGGCCTTAGAAAGCATCATTTTGAACAAAGCTAGTGGAAGTGATGGAATTCCAGTTGAGCTATTTCAAATCCTGAAAGATGATGCTGTGAAAGTGCTGCACTCAATATGCCAGCAAATTTGGAAAACTCAGCAGTGGCCACAGGACTGGAAAAGGTCAGTTTTCATTCCAATCCCAAAGAAAGGCAATGCCAAAGAATGCTGAAACTACCGCAAAATTGCACTCATCTCACATGCTAGTAAAGTAATGTTCAAAATTCTCCAAGCCAGGCTTCAGCAATATGTGAATTGCGAACTTCCTGATGTTCAAGCTGGTTTTAGAAAAGGCAGAGGAACCAGAGATCAAATTGCCAACATCCGCTGGATCATGGAAAAAGCAAGAGAGTTCCAGAAAAACATCTATTTCTGCTTTATTGACTATGCCAAAGCCTTTGACTGTGTGGATCACAATAAACTGTGGGAAATTCTGAAAGAGATGGGAATACCAGACCACCTGATCTGCCTCTTGAGAAATGTGTATGCAGGTCAGGAAGCAACAGTTAGAACTGGACATGGAACAACAGACTGGTTCCAAATAGGAAAAGGAGTACGTCAAGGCTATATATTGTCACCCTGCTTATTTAACTTATATGCAGAGTACATCATGAGAAACGCTGGACTGGAAGAAACACAAGCTGGAATCAAGATTGCCAGGAGAAATATCAATAACCTGT
>NW_011494602.1:320039-326375 GCF_000754665.1 Bison bison bison | reverse complement strand
TCAATAACCTCAGATCCGCAGATGACACCACCCTTATGGCATAAAGTGAAGAGGAACAAAAGAGCCTCTTGATGAAAATTAAAGAGGAGAGTGAAAAAGCTGGCTTAGAACTCAACATTCAGAAAACTAAGATCATGGCATCTGGTCCAATCACTTCATGGCAAATAGATGGGGAAACAGTGGAAACAGTGTCAGAATTTATTTTCTTGGGCTCCAAAATCACTGCAGATGGTGATTTCAACCATGAAATTAAAAGACGCTTGCTCCTTGGAAGAAAAGCTATGACAAATCTAGACACTGTAGTAAAAAGCAGAGGCATTATTTTACTGACAAATGTCCGTCTAGTCAAAGCCATGGTTTTTCCAAGTCATGCATGGATGTGAGAGTTGGATCATAAAGAAAGTTGAGTGCTGAAGAATTAATGTTTTCCAACTGTCATGCTGGAGAAGACTCTTGAGAGTCCTTTGGACAGTAAGGAGATCAAACCAGTCAATCCTAAAGGAAAACAACTATGAATATTCATTGGAAGGACTGATGCTGAAGCTGAAGCTCCAATACTCTGGCCACCTGATGTGAAGAGCCGACTCATTAGAAAAAACCCTGATGCTGGGAAAGACTGAATACAGGAGAGAGAATACAGGGGCTACAGAGGATGAGATGGTTGGATGGCATCACTGACTCAATGCACATGAGTTTGAGCAAACTCCAGGAGATGATGAAAGACAGGGGAGCCTGGCGTGCTCCAGTCCATGGGGTCACAAAGACTGAGTGGGACATGACAGAGGAACCAAACAATAACAATGGAGCTTACTGTGTCTCCAATGAAAAGTGAGATGGTAAACTATCACTTTAACAGCTTTGTTCTTGGCCACTGTAATGGGCGTGACATTTAAGGAGATCTGAGAAAATCACACCAGCTGTGCTGGTTGCTGGTTGAAGTCTCAGATGATCCTGAGACTTGTTTCATTGCTGCTCTTGTTTCACTCTGGGAATCTGGAGAAACTGAAAACTAAATTTGTGTCATCCTGCTATAATAGGCAGAGCCTATTCTTTGTATTGGAAAGATAAATTTCAACATGGAATGTCCAACACAGTCTTATTTATGGTACAAACTGATACCTCAGTTGGTAAAGTATCCACCTGCAATGCAGGAGACCCCAGTTTGATTCAGGTCGGGAAGATCCCCTGAAGAAGGGATAGGCTACCCACTCCGGAATTCTTGGGCTTCCCTTGTGGCTCAGCTGGTAAAGGATATACCTGCAATGCAGGAGACCTGGGTTTGATCCCTGGGTTGGGAAGATACCCTGGAGAGGGGAAAGGCTACCCACTCCAGTATTCTCGCCTGGAGAATACCATGGAATGTATGGTCCATGAGGTCGCAAAGAGTCAGACATGACTGAGCGACTCACCTTCACTTTCACTTCATAAAAGAAACCTTGTTTGAGGTGTTTTATTAAGCAAATGGTTTCACTGTTTTCTAATTTTCACATGCTGGTTCCAATAAAGATATTTAATTAATCATGATACACTCTTTGATTTTCTGGGTCATCTTTCATAATTGTGGTATTTTTTTTCGACAGTTCCAGATATTCATGTCTTGCTGCTACTGCTGCTGCTGTTGCTAAGTCGCTTCAGTCGTGTCCAACTCTGTGCTGTGTTTAAATTAAACTACAACTTATCAGATGATGGCCCGCCCTAAGTGGGCTTTAGAGAATGCTAATGTATCTGTGATTTGTGTTATATTTGAAATTATGTTTTTTCCCATTTTAATTGTATTGCTGCCAGTGGTATTTTTTTCTTAAAAAGTCTTCATCCTCTGCACTCTCTGTACCAACAGAGTATTCAAATAAAAGAAATTATGCTTTTTAAAAATTAGACTAAATTAAAACAAAATGCAGTATCTTTATGATGTGATACCACACCTAACAGAAGGAATAAGATGAAAAATGACAGATAAGATGAAGCATTGGCAAGGATAAGAAATGACTCTCACACAATGACTGTTGGAATTGTAAATTTGTACAACAAATTTGTTGAGTGATGTCTACTAAGATGTCTTATACACAAATCCTCTGACTCTGCAATCCTCTTTCTAGGTATATATGTGTTAGTTGCTCAGTTGTGTTCGAGTCTTTGCAAACCCATGGACTGTAGCTGGCCAGGATCCTCTCTCCACGGGATTCTCCAAGCTAGAATCCTGGAGTGGCTTGCCCTTCTAGGTTTAAGTCCAGTGGAAATATGTCCCTGTGTTCACCAAGGACATGTACATGTACACCACTGTGGCTGGAAAACAGCCACCATGGTCATCAATGGTCACACTGGACGATGAAATTTTGAAATAGTCACACATGGGATGAATAATCCGAATGACCTACAACCAAACCCAAAATCTGAATGGAGTTCAGAAACTTAACACTGAGAAAGGAAAGACAGAAAAGATATACAGTGTATGATTACATTTATAGAAAATCTAAAAATAGGCAAAATAAACCAATACTGTCAGAAACAAGTAAGGTGTTACCCCGGGGAATTGTGCAGTGGTGTTCAAAATGGGTATGAGGTGGGCTTTTGGGATGATGGTCATGCTCTGCGTCTTGGTCTGAGTGCTAGTTACATGGATGCTTCTAGGCTGCGAAAATTAATTGCTTTGCACAATTATGATCTGCATACTTTTCCATGCGTATGTTATACTTCGATAACATTTTTAAAATTTGATATTAAACACTGTCAAAGAAATATGATGTGATATGATGTGATAAAAATTTGCTTGTCTTACAAATAGCAACACCGTATGGTTTTGATAAAAGAGAAAGTGTTAGTTGCTCAGTCGTGTCTGACTCCCTGTGACACCATGGACTGTAGCCCACCAGGTTCCTCTAATCATGGAATTCTCCAGGCAAGAATGTTGGAGTGGGTAGTCATTCCCTTCACCAGGGGATCTTCTCAACCCAGGGATCAAACCCACGTCTCCTGCATTGCAGGGGAAGTCTTTACCATCTGAGCCAGCAGGGAAGCCTTAGTGTTTGCTATTTGTAAGACAACCAGTGTTTTTTTTCTTTTTGGTGGCTGCTCGACTTGCAGGATATAGGATCTTATTTCCCAGGTAAGGGATTGAACCTGCACACTCGGCACTGAAAGTAGAGTCCTAACCTCTGGACTGCCAGTGAATTCCCGACAACCAAATTTTTATTTCAGTACACTATGTTCTCTGAATTTTAGCTTCCTAATTTTAAAAATGGGAAAAATGATATCTACTCCATTCACAGAGTTAATCTGAAAATCAAGTGAGTTCACAGGTATGAAAAAAAGAAACTCTGTAAACTGTGAAAATGCATACACAAGGAAGACATTCTTGTTGTAATACAGCAAAGAGGGTTTTAATTTTAATTTTTAAATGATTTTTCACTGTTAAGGATAACTCTCTTTGGCATATGACAGTAATTGTGTTTTAGATCAAGTTTTAAAAAGCAGGTTTGTCAATTATATAATGGTCTTTAATGTACTCAGATTGTTGCTTTTGTTTCAGAAAACAGAAAATTACATGATAGCTTGTAAATGGCACATTCAATTTCACACACTGAGAATGCCTGAAAAGCAAAAGGTCCACATATAATGCAGGAACTCAAATTTAATGGCATCAAATGATCCATAATTTGATTCGTTCAGCCACATTTCCAGAAATTAATCACTGAGTGTCAGTCTCTTTCTGTCCTTCGTGACTTGGTTTGTCAAAAGAAAACTGCCCTTTTTGCCATATCACTACTAATCAGCATTAGTTGGTTCTTTGGATTTAACATTTCAATTCAGTGCCCAGCATCTGAAAACATTTGAAAGGGTCAGAATGCTATTCCTTTATTCATTTACTCAAGTTTCACAAACATAATGAGCCTCCCAACATGCTTAGAAACACCTTTAGAAATCAATGGAAACTTTGTTAAAGCAAAAATTGGGAGTAAAGATTAGGAGACAAAATTGGAATGAACGACCTGTAGCTTCTTCCTTTCCGACTGATGTTTCTTCTCTAGATCAGAGTTCCCGAAGGCTACCACAACTGAACGTTTAGGATGGCTAATTCTTTGTGGCATGGGAACTGCAATCCCGTGCATTGTAAGATGTTCAGCAGCAGCCTTGACTTCTAACCATCCTCCCCCCATGATGAGACAAGCAAAAAGGTCTCCAGCCAGTGCCAAACATCTCCAGGAAGGAAGAGAGGGTTAAAATTTCCTCCAGGTGAGAACAACTGCCCTGGATGGATTGCCTAATGCCCTTTCTTCAGATCATCTCCAAGTTGTTGATACCTTGGTACAA
Source organism: Bison bison bison (assembly GCF_000754665.1). NCBI lineage: Eukaryota > Metazoa > Chordata > Mammalia > Artiodactyla > Bovidae > Bison > Bison bison. Next base: position 322,067 of record NW_011494602.1, on the reverse strand, counting down.
TTTTCCCAAACTTTCTGCAAACAATTTGGATGTAAGGTGCCCTGCTCAGGTGTGCAAATAACTAGGTCATTTGGCAAACCCATGTTGTCCTGGGCATGAAGTGTCAGTCACTCAATCAAGTTCGACTCTTGTGACCCCATGTGAGCCTGCCAGACTCCTCTGTCTATAGAATTCTGCAGGCAAGAATACTGGAGTGAGTAGCCATTCTCTTCTCCAGGGGATGGTCCCACCCAGGGATCAAACCCAGGTCTCCCACACTGCAGAGAATTCTTTACCATCTGAGCAACCAGGGAATAGTGGGGTCACTATCTGCTATGCATATCATTAGGGCATACCTCTACTGAGAGGTTGAGGAGATCAGAGAGGATCAGAGAAGAACTCAAGGGACAAGAGACTATCATTGAGGGAAATTAAAACAATATTGAGCCTCCCAGGCCCCTGGGATGGGCCTGATGATGCCCCTCTGTGTCCATGTATACCTGACGCACGTGGACCTACCCTGCTCACATCCCCTCACACTTACTGGTGCAAGATACCTGGCCTCCAATTGCCAGCAATTGAGATTCTTTGCCTTTTTTTCTGGTCACTGAACCACCTTTTCTTTGGCATTGCCTTTCTTTGGGATTGGAATGAAAACTGACCTTTTCCAGTCCTGTGGCCACTGCTGAGTTTTCCAAATTTGCTGGCATATTGAGTGCAGCACTTTCACAGCATCAACTTTCAGGATTTGGAATAGCTCAACTGGAATTCTATCACCTCCACTAGCTTTGTTCATAGTGATGCTTTCTAAGGCCCACTTGACTTCACATTCCAGGATGTCTGGCTCTAGGTCAGTGATCACACCATCGTGATTATCTGGGTCGTGAAGATCTTTTTTGTACAGTTCTTCTGTGTATTCTTGCCATCTCTTCTTAATGTCTTCTGCTTCTGTTAGGTCCATACCATTTCTGTCCTTTATTGATCCCATCTTTGCATGAAATGTTCCCTTGGTATCTCTGATTTTCCTGAAGAGATCTCTAGTATTTCCCGTTCTGTTGTTTTCCTCTATTTCTTTGCATTGATCACTGAAGAAGGCTTTCTTATCTCTTCTTGCTATTCTTTGGAACTCTGCATTCAGATGTTTATATCTTTCCTTTTCTCCTTTGCTTTTCGCTTCTCTTCTTTTCACAGCTATTTGTAAGGCCTCTCCAGACAGCCATTTTGCTTTTTTGCATTTCTTTTCCATGGGGATGGTCTTGATCCGTGTCTCCTGTACAATGTCACAAACCTTATTCCATAATTCTCCAAGCCAGGCTTCAGCAATACGTGAACCATGAACTTCCTGATGTTCAAGCTGGTTTTAGAAAAGGCAGAGGAACCAGAGATCAAATTGCCAACATCCGCTGGATCATGGAAAAAGCAAGAGAGTTCCAGAAAAACATCTATTTCTGCTCTGTTGACTATGCCAAAGCCTTTGACTGTGTGGATCACAATAAACTGTGGAAAATTCTGAAAGAGATGGGAATACCAGACCACCTGACCTGCCTCTTGAGAAACCTATATGCAGGTCAGGAAGCAACAGTTAGAACTGGACATGGAACAATAGACTGGACTCCTTTTCCAAATAGGAAAAGGAGTACGTCAAGACTGTAAATTGTCACCCTGTTTATTTAACTTCTATGCAGAGTACATCATGAGAAACGCTGGACTAGAAGAAACACAAGCTGGAATCAAGATTTCCAGGAGAAATATCAATAACCTCAGATCCGCAGATGACACCACCCTTATGGCAGAAAGTGAAGAGGAACTCAAAAGCCTCTTGAAAGTGAAAGTGGAGAGTGAAAAAGTTGGCTTAAAGCTCAACATTCAGAAAACGAAGATCATGGCATCTGGTCCCATCACTTCATGGGAAATAGATGGGGAAACAGTGGAAACAGTGTCAGACTGTATTTTTCTGGGCTCCAAAATCACTGCAGATGGTGACTGTAGCCATGAAATTAAAAGACGCTTACTCCTTGGAAGGAAAGTTATGAGCAACCTAGATAGCAT
>NW_011494602.1:314646-319939 GCF_000754665.1 Bison bison bison | reverse complement strand
TGCAGATGGTGACTGTAGCCATGAAATTAAAAGACGCTTACTCCTTGGAAGGAAAGTTATGAGAACCTAGATAGCATATTCAAAAGCAGAGACATTACTTTGCCAACAAAGGTTCGTCTAGTCAAGGCTATGGTTTTTCCTGTGGTCATGTATGGATGTGAGAGTTGGACTGTGAAGAATGCTGAGCACCAAAGAATTGATGCTTTTGAACTGTGGTGTTGGAGAAGACTCTAGAGAGTCCCTTGGACTGCAAGGAGATCCAACCAGTCCATTCTGAAGGAGATCAGCCCTGGGATTTCTTTGCAGGGAATGATGCTAAAGCTGAAACTCCAGTACTTTGGCCACCTCATGCGAAGAGTTGCCTCATTGGAAAAGACTCTGATGCTGGGAGGGATTGGGGGCAGGAGGAGAAGGGGACGACAGAGGATGAGATGGCTGGATGGCATCACTGACTCGATGGATGTGAGTCTGGGTGAACTCGGGAGTTGGTGATGTACAGGGAGACCTGGCGCGCTGCGATTCATGGGGTTGCAAAGAGTCGGACACGACTGAGCAACTGATCTGATCTGGTCTGAACCACCTTTAACTCACGAACAAGAGTTGAATGGAAGTGCAGAGAAATCAGTTTTCCTGGGAGCTCAGATCATGAACTCCTCATTGCCATATTCAGACTGATATTGAAGAAAGTAGGGAAAACCATTAGCCCATTCAGGTATGACCTAAATCAAATCCCTTATGATTATACAGTGAAAGTAACAAATAGATTCAAGGGATTAGATCTGACAGAGTGCCTGAAGAACTATGGACAGAGGTTCGTGACATTGTACAGGAGGTGATGATCAAGACCATCCACAAGAAAAAGAAATGCAAAAAGGCAAAATGCTTGTTTGGGGAGGCCTTACAAATAGCTGAGTAAAGAAGAGAAGCTAAAGGCAAAGGATAAAAGGAAAGATATACTCATCTGAATGCAGAGTTCCAAAGAACAGGAAGGAGTGATAAGAAAGCCTTCCTCAGTGATCAATGCAAAAAATACAGGAGAACAATAGAATGGGAAAGACTAGAGATCTCTTCAAGAAAATTAGAGAAACCAAGGGAATATTTCATGCAAAGATGGGCCCAATAAAGGACAGAAACAGTATGGACCTAATAAGCAGAAGATATTAACAGGTGGCAAGAATACACAGAAGAACTATTGAAAAAAATAAAAGATCTTCATAATCCAGATAACCATGATGATGTGATCACTCACCTAGAGCCACACATCCTGGAATACGAAGTCAAGTGGGCCTTAGGAAGCATCATGACAAATAAAGCTAGTGGAGGTGATGGAATTCCAGTTGAGCTATTTCAAGTCCTAAAAGATGATGCTGTGAAAATGCTTCATTCAATATGCCAGCAAATTTGGAAAACTCAGCAATGGCCACCTGATTTGCCTCTTGAGAAACCTGTATGCAGGTCAGGAAGCAACAGAACTGGACATGGAACAACAGACTGGTTCCAAATAGGAAAAGGAGTACATTAAGGCTGTATATTGTCACCCTGCTTATTTAACTTATATGCAGAGTACATCATGAGAAATGTTGGGCTTGATGAAACACAAGCTGGAGTCAAGACTGCTGGGAGAGATATCAATAACCTCAGACAAGTAGATGACACCACCTTTATGGCAGAAAGCAAAGAGGAACTGAAGAACCTCTTGATGAAAGTGAAGGAGAAGAGGGAAAAAGCTGGCTTAAAACTCCACACTCAAAAAATGAAGATTATGACATCCAGTCCCATCACTTCATGGCAAATAGATGGGGAAATAACAGAAACAGTGTCAGATTTTATTTTCTTGGGCTCCAAAATCACTGCAGATGGTGACTGCAGCCATGAAATTAAAAGATGCTTGCTCCTTGGAAGGAAAGCTGTGAAAAATCTAGACAGCATATTAAAAAGTAGAGACAATACTTTGCCGACAAAGGTCTGTCTAGTCAAAGCCAGTTTTTCTAGAACTGATGCTTTTGAACTGTGGTGTTGGAGAAGACTCTTCAGAGTTCCTTGGACTGCAAGGAGATCAACCAGTCAATCTTAAAGGAAATCAGTCCTGGATTTTCATTGGAAGGACTGATGCTGAAGCTGAAACTCCAATACTTTGGCTACCTCATGTGAAGAGCCGAAACATTGGAAACGACCCTGATGCTGGGAGGGATTGAGGGCAGGAGGAGAAGGAGATGACAGGATGAGATGGCTGGATGGCATCACTGACTCGATGGACATGAGTTTGAGCAAGCTCCGGGAGTCGGTGATGGACAGGGAAGTCTGGTGTCTGCAATTCATGGGATTGCAAAGAGTCAGACACGACTGAGTGACTGAACTGAACTGAACTGGGAGCAGAACCTCATTCTTTATGGTCTAGAGGAGAAGCAGTGCATAATGATTCCAGTTCCCCCACCCACAGCATCGAGCTCCCATTCAGTGTTTCACTTCCCCGTGTTTCACGTCCCCATCAGTGTTTCCTTGGACCACCTCCAAAGACACTACTTGCACTTAAATTCTGTTTGGAGGGCTTGGTTTCTGCGGAAAATCAATCCAAGACTGTCCAGTAGGATACAACTTCTTGCTATCACATTCCAGAATATTCCCAACTTACAAAGCTAACCTTGGAAGAATTAGACTCCTCAGGGCTTCTTCTATTCCAAGTTATTTGATCAGCAATAATACCTTTTCCAGCTTTATGGGGAGCTGCTCAGTAATAACCCTTTTGAGAATGGCAAACAGAGCAATATAAGTAGGTGGTGTTTTCTTCATCTATTTTTTGTCATTACTCATGTAGGCTTAGAATGTTGCATGGTAATTCACAGCTCCATGAACTGTAATTTACTCTTGTAAGGCTATAGTCTAGTAACAAACAACTTACAATGCCTGTTTAAAGAGAAAAAGGATAAAGGTTTCTATAGGACTCTGAACCTCCAAATAAGCCAAGTAAGTAAACCCAGAGAAGGAAATGTACTTGCTTATATTTCTTAAAAACACAGCTCAGTCATATAACCAAGTGATAAAATCCAATGCCTTTTACTTTAAAGTCTGGTTTTAAGAAAATCTCTCTATATTACTCTTTAGCATGTTTTCCTGAAAATTCAATCAAAATTATTTTATATGATGAATTGAGCCATTAATTACAAATAAATACATTGGAAAACACACATGTGAACTACAAATGTTAAATGGATAACAGACAAGTAGGGAGTATTTATCAACGCTGTATGTACATAAGCATTGGTTCACTTAATGATTTTGAAATCAGGTTAAGAATTTTGATGAAATATAAAGCATTTGAAACATTTTTGGAACTCAATACAATGCACAGTCTTTTGAACGTATTATATCAGTTTACTGATTGTTGGGCTGATCAAAGATTGTATTTGTTTTTGCTATTCATCTATAGAATCCATTTTAAAAAGAGGTTTTAAAAGTATAAAAATGACTAAACCCCAAAGAAAAGTTCTATAAGACAAAAGGATACTAGCAACACTCAGAGAAAGAGAAATCCTATCTACAATAGGAGGAGATATTCAACATTGCAATACCCAGAGCAGATTTATAAAAAACAAACAACAACAACATACCCTGCAGAGTAAGAGCAACTGGAAATACACAGAATCAAGTGTGATAAGACTAATCAAATAGGACCAAGGCATGGCAGATTGAATGAATCTACCTGTATCCCCTCTGGGCTTGCCAGTGGCTTACTTTGGCCAATGAAACAGTGTCAACTTCATGCAGTCAGATGCTTTAAAATATGCCTTCATACTTTTAGTTTTTGGAAGGCCACCACTGCTGTGAGAACACACTGGGCTAGCCTGCTGGAAGATCAGAGACCACGAGGAGCAGCGCTGGGTTATTCCAGTTGTCCAGTCTAGACCAGCTAGCCTCCAGACACCCACCCTACCAGCTAAATCAGGATGCTTGAGATTGTTCAGGCAAGATTAGGCAAGCCTGGCCCAGAGCAGAATTGCAGAGCAGACTCGGAGGCTTGATGGAAGTATTGATAATAAAGGTCGTTGTTTTAAATTCACTAACTCTTAAAGTGGTTTGTTACTAAGCAGTATTAGAATATATCTAATATATGAAGCACAGATAATCAACAATCACAGAGTAGAAACCAGGAGGGAAATATTTGTCATGAATGTGGGTTAGCTCTTATATTTTCAGTAAGAAGTTGGACACAAGAGTTAAACATATTAAATAAATGCAGATATCATAGAAAAATTTTGTGATTCCATTGTCAGAGGTGATTTCTCTATTAAGAGATTTGCTAAACAAACATAAAGTTAAAAATTCCGGGGAACAAATACAGAAATGTCATACTTAACAGTTCTCATTAAGAACTGAAGTTAAATCTTGACTGGAATGGTCCATGTTACAGCTGAATTCATGGCCAGATAACCAAAACTTGAAATCTTATTAGCAACCGTTAATTTTATTAAGAAATACTAGTGGACTTCCCTCAGAGAAGGCAATGGCACCCCACTCCAGTACTCTTGCCTGGAAAATCCCATGGACGGAGGAGCCTGGTAGGCTGCAGTCCATGGGGTCGCTAAGAGTCAGACACGACTGAGCGACTTCACTTTCACTTTTCACTTTCATGCATTGGAGAAGGAAATGGCAACCCACTCCACTGTTCTTTGCCCGGAGAATCCCAGGGATGGGGGAGCCTGGTGGGCTGCTGTCTATGGGGTCGCACAGAGTCGGACACGACTGAAGCGACTTAGCAGCAGCAGCAGCAGTGGACTTCCCTGCTGGTACAGTGGATAAGAATCCACCTGCCAATGCAGGGGACATGAGATTGATCTCTGATCGGGGAAGATCCCAAGTGCCACAGAGCAGCTAAACCCAGGCATTGCAACTACTGAAGTCTGCACGCCCTGGAGCCCATGCTCCGCAACAAGAGAAGCCATCACAATGAGAAGCCCACACAGCAATGAGAGAGCAGACCCTTTCTCTGCTGTCCAAAAGCAGAGAAAGCCTGCAAGAAGCAACAAAGATCCAGTGCAGCCAAAAATAATTCAAATTTAAAAAAATACTAGTGATGTACATGTGCCATATATGGCACATCACTAGTATGTTTCAGCATGATTTTTAAATTCTATTGGTTTCAAGGACAATTGACACTGCTTTCATAACATTAAAGTTTTGATAATGTCTTAAATAAAACTGCTGCTGCTGCTGCTGCTAAGTCGCTTCAGTCGTGTCCGACTCTGTGCGACCCCATAGACGGCAGCCCACCAGGCTTCCCCGTCCCTGGGATTCT
>NW_011494602.1:309082-314546 GCF_000754665.1 Bison bison bison | reverse complement strand
CGACCCCATAGACGGCAGCCCACCAGGCTTCCCCGTCCCTGGGATTCTCCAGGCAAGAACACTGGAGTGGGTTGCCATTTCCTTCTCCAATGCATGAAAGTGAAAAGTGAAAATGAAGTCGCTCAGTCGTGTCCGACTCTAGCAACCCCATGGACTGCAGCCCACCAGGCTCCTCCGTCCACGGGATTTTCCAGGCAAGAGTACTGGAGTGGGGTGCCGTTGCCTTTGTTGCATGTTAGAATCACCTGAATTTGTTTTTGAATTCCCAATGCCCAGCTGACACCCCAGAGCAAACACACTAGAATCATGGGACCATGACACACGTATCAACATCTTTTCATCTTCTCTCAGGTGATTCCACTGTGCAGCCACGTTTCAGAACCAATGACCAAGTCCTAGATCTTTGCTGTCCAGTTCTATGGCACCTAGTCACAGGCAGCTACTATCAAGGACTATTTGAAACTGCTGTCTGTATTAGGATGAGCTATAAGAGGAAAATACGAACCAGATTTTGAAGATGCAGTATGAAAACAAATGTAAAATAGGCCATTAATAAATTTTTTACATTTATTACATGATGAAATGATAATATTTTGAATATCTGGATTAAATAAAAGACATTATTAAAGTTAATTCACCTAGTCTTACTCTTTAAAATGCTACTGGAAAATTTTAAATTTCATATGTAGCTAGAATTTGTGGCTACCACGTCTTTCCATTAGACAGCGCTCACCTCGACTCTCCCACTAAACTAGAATATAAATAATTTTAATATTCATGTGACTTTACAAACTGTTGCTTAATGAAGTATGTGTTTACATTGCAAACTAGATATAATATTCTGTAGGCAGTTCATTTTTAAAGAAATAACCCTCTGTAACCCAGTCCTGGGTTTGCCACACGGTTTTTATCATTGCTCATGCAAAATAATTTGTTGTTGTTTAGTTGCTAAGTCTGGAGAAGGAAATGGCAACCCACTCCAGTGTTCTTGCCTGGAGAATCCCAGGGACCAGGGAGCCCGGTGAGCTGCCGTCTATGGGGTCGCACAGAGTCGGACACGACTGAAGCGACTTAGCAGCAGCAGCAGCAGTTGCTAAGTCATGTCCAACTCTTTGTTACCCCATTGGCCGTAGCCCACCAGGCTCCTCTGTTCAAGGGACTTCCTAAGCAAGAATACTGAGTTGCCATTTCCTCCTCCAAGGGATCTTCCTGCCCAAGTATTGAACCTGCGTCTCCTGCGTCTTCTGCACTGGCAGGTAGATTCTTTACCACTGAGCCATCACAGGAGCCCTGATGGAAAGTTAACTTAGGATTTAAAATTACAAGTATAATTAAAATGTGCAAACTCATCATATTGAGGAGCTATGTGTCAATCAATGACATTTGTCAGTGGGATAAAATATTAAAAGGGAAGAGGAAGGTAGGATCTGAAAAAACAACAGCAAATGTGCCTGCTGGGCCTTCTAATAAATTTTGATTTTTGATAATCAAATATTCTTATAGTAAGAAATAAGTTCACAGGTGGCTCAGTGGTAAAGAAGCTGCCTGCCAATGCAGGAGACTTGTGTTCCACCCTTGGGTTGGTAAGATCCCCTGGAGAAGGAAATGGCAATCCACTCTAGTATTCTTGCCTGGGAAATCCCATGGACAGAGAAGCCTGGTGGGGTACAATCCATGGGGTCGCAAAAGAATTGGACACGACTGTTAGTGACTAAACAACATTGACAACAAGAAATAAGTATACTGCAATTCTCTTTATTGAATAGGCAACACTCAGGATATTAATCAAGTTGAATATTTTTAAAATAATAATTTTTTAAAATCACAGAAAAAAGACGCTGTGTATGAAACTGTAGTGTAGAGCTAATTGTGTTTTCAGCTAATTTTAAACCATTTAATGCCAGCACATTGCTTAAATTTGCAATGCACCATTCCAGGGTTGGTAATTTTTTTTAAAAATTAAAAAATTTGACTCAGCATGTATTTTTTAACTTATTTCACATGTCCTATTATTATCATTATTATTCATCAGATGATAATTAACATCCATGGCTGGAGGCCATTCCTTGCGATTTTATTAAAACTCTTCCTTTTCTAGTATAGAGTTTCCTTTAATCCCAGATTAATTTATTTCCCATTCACTGTGGCAAAGCTCCTGAAATGAATATATTCACAAATTCTTATGATAAAATTTAACATCCTGATTATTTAAAAATGACTAAAATTGCTGTGTATTTTCCCCAAAATCACTTGCTTCTGTCAGTCCTACAGTTGGCTTATTCTCATCCATGGTGGAATCTTTTATTCTCAGCCAAAAGGAAAAAGGAGGTCACATCATGGCAGCAGCTACAGGTAAACATGATGGCCATGTCTGGCCACCTGGTTTATAGTTTCCAACTCAATTATTCCTTGTCATTTTAGGAACACCAATCCCCACCATTTGCTATTGTCATGTTTGTTTTTTATGTATTTTCCTCATAAATCTTCATGAGGTCAGGGGAATTTACCTTAGGTTTGTTTTTGTTTTCTGTTTTTAACTCTAAAGTAAATTCCCCTTTAAACAAAACAACAGCTTCGACATGAAAAGAAAGACAATGAAGAAAAGAGGAGCTTTCACCTCTGAATGGCTTGAAGAGGCCTGCCGCATCCTTTCTTATTATACCCTGTAAGCTCTGGAGTGAGTGAGTCAGGGGAATCAGAAGGTTATTTTATTTAATATTCATCACTTTGCTCAAAACGTTTTTAAAAGATACTCCTCTGTTCCACTGGTTTGCATCAAACCAAATTGTGCAAAACTGGGGCTCACAATGGAGGCAGGATGGGAAAGGGAGCCCCCAGCATCAGCCTCTTGAACGAGGTAACAAATAGCTCAATCATCTATGTTCCTCCTGAGGCTCTTGCCACATTCTGCCTTAAATTACAGCTATGGTTACTCACAGGCTATTTGATCAGTTCCCCGAGGTCAGGAATGTTGCCTAGTATGTAATAAATGGCAATATTTGTAGATTAAATGGGATATCTTATCCATTTTTGCATGCTCCTAATAGCTATAGGCTTGTCCCAAAAGGGATTCAATAAACGCACTGATTGAGTGCTATATCACGCACCTACTCTGAGGTCGGGAAGTATTTCCAGTGTAAACACTTTTAAGGTTTCTCTTTCCTAGTAGCCAGTAGAGTTAATTGAACTGGCACTTGAATTGAAATAAAATGCTCAGATGTGAATTCATATCTTTGCTTTGCATGTCTGGTACAGTGATCTTTAGCTAATGACTTATTAGGCATTTACTTGCAAATAATTAAAATCTTCATATGTTATCACCTTTTTGGTGTATCACCTTTTTCGGTACATCACAGCTAGAGAGACCAAAATTTTGTTATCTCTTAAATCAATTTTTAAAATTTAATAATATTACCCAGGGAACTGAGGAAAATCTCACAGGCTCAATAGCCACCTTCTCTCCTTTTTTGGTTTTTACCTTCGGTATTCATTCAAAAGTAATAGTAGTTGCCATTTATTCAGACCCTAACATCTGCTGGGTGCCTTACTCATTTTTATTTAACTTTTCACAACAGTATAAATTAAAGATTATAATATCCACTTTTTAGATTCAGATGATAATTAACTTCCGTTATATTCATAACTACACAAGGTATATTACCCAGGGTTCTTTAGAGAAGCAGAACCAACTAGAGAGAGAGAAAAAGAGAGAGACTCATAAGGAATTGACTCACATGATTGCAGAGGCCAACAAGTCCAAAATCCTCAGGGTGAGCGGGAATGCTGGAGGCCCAGGGAAGAGTTGCAGTTCAAGTCCAGAATTCTTTTTTTTTCTCAAGGGAGTTCAGTGTTTTTCTGTTGTATAAGGCCACCCACATTATGGAATGCAATCTGCTTGACTCAAAGTCCACTGACTTAAATGTCAATCTCACCTGAAAAAAAACAACTTCACATAGACATGCAGACAATATTTGACCAAATATCTGCGTACAGTGGTGGCCTAGCCAAATGGACACATAAAATTAACCATCATACAAGGTAAATATTATGATTCCATGCTACTGCAGGGGAACAAAACTTGCCATGCCAAATGTCTCTTTAGTATGCAGATTTTTTTCAAACTGAAAACAATCAAACCCAAAAGACTCAGGAAGAAACTTTGACCTTCCCCAAAACTGCAACAAATTTTAGTTAGGCACTTTCCTGGTGATCCAGTGGTTAGGATTCCACACTTCCAATGCAAGGGGTTTGGATTTGATACCTGGTTGGGGAACTAAGATCCTACATGATGTGCAATGAAGTCAAAGAAAATTTTTTTTAATTATTTCAGATAAAAGGCATATTCCAGGAATAGCGCTATTACCAGAGACACCAGCCAAAAAAAATATGTGCTAAGGGTGGTAGGGGAATAGAGCTTACAGATTAGAGTCTACTCAGTGTCTTCTTGTCTCTGCGGGGCCTAGAAAACATTTATTTACCAAACATTTGCTTTTCCACCTTCATAAGAATTGTCTTCTTCCCCTCTGAAGTCCCAGCCACAATTGGTAACACCTTTTGTCTTTACACTGAAGATACTTAACGTGGGGTTTGAGCCATTTTGGTGAGTTACTCAGTTTTTTTGGCTTTCTCCCATGAATACGATATTAAACTTTTGTTTTGATTTTCTCCTGTTACTTTGTCTCAACCTAATTCATGGAAAAAGTAAGAGAGTTCCAGAAAAACATCTATTTCTGCTTTATTGACTATGCCAAAGCCTTTGACTGTGTGGATCACAGTAAACTGTCGAAAATTCTTCAAGAGATGGGAATACCAGATCACCTGATCTGCCTCTTGAGAAATTTGTATGCAGGTCAGGAAGCAACAGTTAGAACTGGACATGGAACAACAGATTGGTTCTAAATAGGAAAAGGAGTACATCAAGGCTGTATATTGTCACCCTGCTTATTTAACTTCTATGCAGAGTACATCATGAGAAACGCTGGACTGGAAGAAGCACAAGCTGGAATCAAGATTGCCAGGGGAAATATCAATAACCTCAGATATGCAGATGACACCACCCTTATGGCAGAACGTGAAGAGGAACTAAAAAGCCTTTTGATGAAAGTGAAAGTGGAGAGTGAAAAAGTTGGCTTAAAGCTCAACATTCAGAAAACGAAGATCATGGCATCTATTACATGGGAAATAGATAGGGAAACAGTGGAAACAGTGTCAGACTTTATTTTTCTGGGCTCCAAAATCACTGCAGATGGTGATTGTAGCCATGAAATTAAAAGACGCTTACTCCTTGCAAGGAAAGTTATGACCAACCTAGATAGCATGTTCAAAAGCAGAGACATTACTTTGCCAACAAAGGTTCGTCTAGTCAAGGCCATGGTTTTTCCTGTGGTCATGTATGGATGTGAGAGTTGGACTGTGAAGAAGGCTGAGCACCAAAGAATTGATGCTTTTGAACTGTGGTGTTGGA
>NW_011494602.1:306736-308982 GCF_000754665.1 Bison bison bison | reverse complement strand
CCACTTCATGTGAAGAGTTGACTCATTGGAAAAGACTCTGATGCTGGGAGGGATTGGGGGGCAGGAGGAGAAGGGGACAACAGAGGATGAGATGGCTGGATGGTATCATTGACTCGATGGACGTTAGTCTCAGTGAACTCTGGGAGTTGGTGATGGACAGGGAGGCCTGGCGTGCTGCGATTCATGGGGTTGCAAAGAGTCGGACACGACTGAGCGACTGAACTGAACTGAATTCTCAGACCAGCCATAAGACGGGTAGAGTGAAATTTCTTCCTCCCTGACATAACCAACGAATACAGTAAGCCCTGAACAATTGCACAACATCCAACAGTTTACTATGGAGGATCTGGAGTTTATAAAAGAACTTTTTGTTTTCCAAAATCCATTTATTTTTCATTTTGTGTACTATCTCCCAAATTAATGCTGCTGTTGTTTTTCAATTAAGAAGAAGTATATTCTCCCAAGGCCAAATTCATTTTAAAAGAAGTATTGGGTTGGCCAAAAATTTTGTTCGCGATTTTCTATCACATCTTACGAAAAACCCAAATGAACTTTTTGGCCAACCCATATTTAGGGTTTGTAGCTGTATATTTTGGCAACCCACTCCAGTACTCTTGCCTGGAAAATCAAAGGAGACTGGTAGGCTACAGTCCATGGGGTCGCTCGGAGTCGGAGACGACTGAGCGACTTCACTTTCACTTTCATGCATTGGAGAAGGAAATGGCAACCCACTCCAGTATTCTTGCCTGGAGAATCAAAGGGACGGGGGAGCCTGGTGGGCTGCCGTCTATGGGGTGGCACAGAGTCGGACACGACTAAAGTGACTTAGCAGCAGCAGCTGTATATTTTAGAGGTCTAATTTATCCACTAATAAATATCTACCAAGGTTGATGATCAAGTCTAATGAAGTAGGTATGGTCATGAGAAATAGAGAGCTATTTCTCAAACGAGCAGTGACAAAAACTAGGCTGTGACAGAACAAACAGTGACAAAATCTAGGGAATTCTCTCTTTCACAATCTCTGAAAACTTGTCCATGCATTCCCTGAGGCCAACACTTGAATTCAGGACCCTACTACTTCAATAGAATTTCCTTTCTGGTCTTCACTTTATGTTCCAAAATTCGGCATTAATCAGACCCCGACACCACCGGACCCTTCTCCCCGACATCTCTAGTAGTTACCAATCGTCTACTGAAAAAAGCCGAAAATTTGAAGTGAAGCATCAACAGTCTTTTCCAAAGGAGCATCAATTACCTTTCTAGCCACCGTTTTTGCCCTTCACTATGAACAAGACTGGGAGGGATTGGGGGCAGGAGGAGAAGGGGACAACAGAGGATGAGATGGCTGGATGGCATCACTGACTTGATGGACGTGAGTCTCAGTGAACTCCGGGAGGTGGTGATGGACAGGGAGGCCTAGCCAGTGCTGCGATTCATGGGGTCGCAAAGAGTAGGACACGACTGAGCGACTGACCTGATCTGATCTGATCTGATGAACAAGACATTCAGGTTTAATTTTGGCCCCAAGAAAAGTTCATGTATTATTTGATTTTGTGTGTATGTGTGTGTGTGATTTCTGCCTTTGCCTTGACCCAGGTGATCTTATCTTCTGACTCCATCTCTTTCCCCTTTAGGCTTCTCAAAGTTTTCTCAAGACCCCAGCCAGAGGGAACTCTCATTCCCCAAATTGCTTAACAGTGTCGTTAAGGTTTGCAGGTTCAGGTACTGGGTAATACTCTGGCCACCTGAGGCGAAGACCTGACTCATTTGAAAAGACCCTGATGCTGGGAAAGACTGAGGGCAGGAGGAGAAGGGGACGACAGAGGATGAGATGGTTAGATGGCATCACTGACTCAATGGACATGGGTTTGGGTGGACTCTGGGAGTTGGTGATGGACAGGGAGGCCTGGCGTGCTGCGGCTCATGGGGTCGCAGAGTCAGACACGACTGAGCCACTGAACTGAACTTAATCTCTATTTATGCGCTTTTCTCATCTGGTCAAAGAGAGGGCTTGAACCAGTGTCCGAAAAGGAATCCCAAAGCCAAATGCAATAGGTTCCCCATGACCTGAGTATGTCCCGCGTTCTGCACGAAGGCTCTACTACCAATGTAGGTGCTCAATAAATATCTAACACCTTAATTGACAAATGACACCGAGTAAAAGACTGCAACCTCTGGGATAAGGGCGAACTTGCCTCTCCGTGAAGGGTGCCTTTTGGCGCTCGTCCACCGGCCTAGGTTTCACT
>NW_011494602.1:277401-305633 GCF_000754665.1 Bison bison bison | reverse complement strand
GGTCCTGCAGCTCGTCCTCCAAGTTCTGAGCGGTGTTCACGGCCCATTCGCTCTCGAGATAGATGTGCAGGTTTGGTGTTTTGTTAAGAAGGGTATTTGCTCTCTTGGGAAAAAGACACTTATATTGCCTGGTCTTGTTATCTCAAAGAAAGTATTGTTAGGGCATGCCGGGGACTCCTATTTATCAAGAAACCTATTGTCCCGTGTGCGCTTGGAGAAAGCCAGCTAATTTCTATTATTAGCCGTGAAAAGACAAAGAGCGATGATTGTGCTTTCTTTCCCCCCTTCTCTCTCTCTCTCTCTCTCATCCTTTGATTTAAATACTCTCGGCCACATCTTGGAATACTGTAGTTATCAAAACTGGCTGCACGAAAGCGTCACCGGGGAGTTTTAAAACTCTAGGCTCAAAACTGCAGACCAATTAAAACGCAGTATGTAAAGTTCCCTCAGTGATTCCAGCAGTGCAACAGAGTTTGGGAAGCACCGGTTTAATATAAGAAAGTCAAGTTTTGAGTTTTGCGAAGTAGCAGTTTGATACCGCTGAGATGAAACGCTAGCTTCGTTCTCCATAGGCAGGAACTCACAAAGAGTAGCTTGTTCCCCGCCAGGGGACGGAGGGAAGCGTCTCTAAAGGTTCAAACTTTGGCTAAACACGACTCCGGCGTCCAGGCATTGTTCTAACTACAGCGTTGAATTTCTTAGTAGTAAGGCCACCCTCTCCGACCGCTGCCTTGGCTTCTTCCAACTCGCTCTCAGCCTCCTTCCCCACCCTTCCCCAGCTCCCACTTTTTAGCCATCCATCCCACAACCTCTGGGAGGATCCCCTCCCCCAATAAGGTCTGACTCTTTGGGGGGGGGGGTGCTGTGAGATGCGGGTTACCATAGCAACGGGTCTTCCAGGGGAAGTGGGCGGGTCCACCTTTGGTTTGCTGAATAGGACGCTTCCTTTTCTAAAGAGTTTGAATCTCCCTTTTCTTGGCCTTGGCTCAGGTAAAGGTGTGTTCACACAGTCCCAGTTTTTCTTTTTAAGTGATTACAGAATTATTTATCAATGCTGTTGTATGAAGTGACAATACGAGCGGCTCTGCTGTTCTCCCCTGAAGAGATTCTCTTTACCAATCTCTGCACTAAGAACTTGTGTAACAAAAGTTCTAAAAGAGATGAAAAACACCTTAAAAAAAAAAAAACCTTGATTTTCCTTTGGGGCACACGCATCTTCGAAGGGTAAGCGTCATTTTCCTAAAGTCTGAAAACATACTTAAGAAGTTTTAAAAGTGAAATATAACCCTACATCCTTGCCAAAACCTTTGCTAGTTTGTGACCAGATACTATTGTCAGCTTGTAAATTGTTTCATTCCTAGAAAGTTCTTTGCCATGATTCTTTGCAAAAAGTTAGACCACTTGTAATGTTATACTTTAAAATAACGAAGGAAAGGCACAGTTCTACAGATTCACCCACTCCTTCCCTTCCCCAACACACACATATCCAAAGACAGGTGTTTTTTTTTTTAATGTTTGTTGTTTTATGCACAAAACAGTTATTCCCTCCCCAACTCATTCCAGTTTATTTTGCAAGGAACTCTTAAAACTGTTCATGTAAAACAGTTTAGACGTGTCTTCAGGCTTGTTTGTGTTTTGAAATCTTTAAACTTTGCTGTGTAAATGATCAGAATTTGGTCAGTCAATCCAAAATACTTATGGTGGTAGTACAGAGATTTCCAGCATGTATTAGGGATTGAAGAAGTTTTCTCTACTCTGGTGTTTTGTGCTAGTTAACTTTTGGACTATCAAGCAAATTCTGTAAGGCTGATTTTTCCCATTTTACTCTCAGCAAAGAAAAATAGTGGAAAACCCTTTGATCTGATGGACCTTGTAGTTCAGCAGTAATGCTGTGCAGCTAAGGCGGTAACTTCTCACCTAATCTTCAGTTCAGTTCTGTCGCTCAGTCATGTCCAACTCTTAGCGACCCCATGAATCACAGTATGCCAGGCCTCCCTGTCCATCACCAACTCCTGGAGTTCACTCAAACTCATGTCCATCGAGTTGGTGAAGCCATCCAGCCATCTCATCCTCTGTCTCCCCATCCATCCTTCTCCTCCTGCCTTCAGTCTTTCCCAGAATCAGGGTCTTTTCCAATGAGTCAACTCCTCGCATGAGGTGGCCAAAGAATTGGAGTTTCAGCTTCAGCATCAGTCCTTCCAATGAACACCCAAGACTTATCTCCTTTAGGGTGGACTGGTTGGATCTCCTTGCAGTCCAAGGGACTCTCAAGAATCTTCTCCAGCACCACAGCTCAAAAGCATCAATTCTTCAGCGCTCAGCTTTCTTCACCTGATCTTAAGGACACAAAAATCACAGCAGTATCATCCAGAAATAAACAGCTATGCATGGCATGATATGCTTCCATTCGTCCCATTTTATGTGTCTGCATAGATACACTTTTAAGCAAAATTGGTACTTTAATTTCATTTGTAGTTTTAAATATTGCCCCTTTGCGAATATATCACAGACATTTCTTGTGCCCTTAAATCGTCCTCAAAAGTAAAATTTTAAATGATGGATATGTCAAAGTTTGTTTAACTAAGTTTCTCTTGTTTGACATATTCCATTTTTAGTGTTTGGGAATATGATATTAAACTCTAGTTGCAAATCTTGGCCTTTTCCATTAAGTGACCTTAATTACCTAATTATTTGATTGTGCTTCCTTTATGCATAGAATGGGGGTAATAATTGTGCCTGCAACATAGAGTTTTGGAGCAATGGAATGAACCAAATAGAGCAAGGTCTTCAGCAGAGTCTGGCAGAGGAGGTAGGTAGAAAGTAATACACACACAGGTCGAGCTGGGGTAAAGGCACTTGTCTGAAAGCCTGGATGTCTGTGACGCCTCAGGCTAGATTTATAGCAGAACTCCTGGGGCAAAGGTGAACTCCTTTATAACTCCTGAGGCCTGTTGCCAAATTGCTTATCCCAGGACACACTGATTCCCTTACATGCCGGATGGCCTTCCTGTAGTGTCAGCACTCCAGTGTTTAATCTTGCCTAATTTGCAGGGAAAAGGTGGCCTTATTTTAATTCATATTATTTTGGTAGCTAGAGAAATTAGTAATTTGCTTTTTATTCGTTCATTTGCCTTTTGAGAGTTGTCTGTTCAGGTACTTTGCCCATTGTACTCTTAATTGATGAATAAAATCATTTAATAAATGATTTTATTTATTTAATTTTTTTTTTTAATGATTTTAAAACGTCTGTTTAATGTATATTAGATTTGTACAATGGCCTCCCTGGTGTCTCAGTTGGTAAAGAATCTGCCTGCAACGAGGGAGATCTTCCCTGGGTTGGGAAGATCCCTTTGAGGAAGGCATGGCAGCCCACTCCAGTATTCTTACCTGGAGAATCCCCATGGACAGAGGAATCTGGCAGGCTACAGTCCATGGGATCACAGAGTCCGACACGGCTAAGTGACTTAGCACAGTACAGGTTTGCACATTTAATTTTCTGTTAGCACACGGGTGTGAACTGTCTTACAGCACCCTCTCCTCCTGAGTCAGCCCTGTCTACCAGCAGATTTGTTAGACAGTCCACCCTTTCTTCACTGGGTTGTGGTCTTCCATTTTATATTTTAAGATCTTGACTAACTTTTGGGTCTGATTCTGTTTTAGGTCTTACTCATCAGTGATTGATCTATAATCTTAATCCATGCTAAATCTTTTTAATTGTACATTTAGAATATATGGAAATATCTGCTAGAGGAAGTCACACTATTCTTTTAAAAATCCCACTTACAGACATCTGTCCTTTCAGATAAAAATGATCTTATTATCTTTATAGTAGTACATGTATGTAATTAAATGTAAGAGTACTGAAATACTTAAAATAAGTGGCCATCTCTCCATCCCCTCAGGCTCCTCAGTGGCAGCCTTTAGGCTCTTGATGGGTTTTTGAGTTTTTCACTGGGGCCACAAGTACCATCTTTTCCTCTTGGGCTAGTCAGAAGCTGGTCCTCTGGTGACACCCTGTGCTGGGGAGAGGGTCCAGCTGCCAGTGATCCTGAGGCCTCTGGCTGGAGTCTTAGCATCCTCTTCACTTTGGGGAAGGGTCTGGTGCTCTTGCGGTCTGAAGACTTAATCAGGTCCAGTCTGTTAGGGCTCTGGGACTGAGGGCCAGAACTCTACAGTGTGCAGGTGGGAAGGGCGTCCAGGAAGTCGGGCTTAGTTTACCCCGCCTTGACCCTTTCTCCTCCAGTCTTGGAGCAAACTGGAGTGCTTCTCAGCTCTCCTCACAGGCGGTGGGGCATCTCACTCTCAGGTCTGCTGAGTTGCTGTTTGTCTGCTTTCCACTTTTGTGATTTTGTTGTCATCTTCACTACAGGTCTTTCTGTGCTTGATGCGTGTGTTCTGGAAAGATCTCTTTACTGACATCTATGTGGCATGTAGAAAGAGGATGTTTGAATGCTTGATGTTTTGTTAAACTTGCCGTCTTAACCTGGAAGCCTCTGCAGATGAATCCTTAGACCTGAGAAGTATCCAGTGATTTTGGTTCTTTGACAAGAATCGTCACGTATACATAGAGTAGTCTGTTTTCCTGAAGGGATGTGAAAAGTTACACAGACCTGTCTGTTAGCGGAGGTGTTTTGTTTGCTTGCTTAATCTTTATTAAGTCCTAACATTTCTTGTTAGGGTTCTCTTAGGTATTTATGTTTTTGTTGCTGTTGTGAAGGGTTCATCAAGTTGGCTATTGTTGGTATAAGATGGTTGTTGATTTTGTTCTTTGTATTATACCTGGCTGTTATTCTAAGAGCTTTCCAGTTTATTTTTGGGGGGTTCCTAGTTATATAATCAGTTGTATATAGTGACACTTGTATCTACTTCTTTCTAATAATTATACCTTTTATTTTGGTTTTATGGCAGACTGCTCTAGTGTTAGCCTTTTGGAATATTATAAAATACTTTTGGAACATTATCAAATAGTAATGGCAATAATGTGCAAACTTTTGTTCTTTAATAGGAAAAACAGTAGTACAGTATTGGCTTTTGTTTATCATAATTTCTCATCAGGACAGAGAAAATCTATCCTTTTATTTCCAATTTACCTAGAGGTTTTTTGTTTTTTTTTTTAAAGAGATAGGACTCATTTGAAAAGACCCTGATACTGGGAAAGATTGAGCGCAGGAGGAGAAGGGGACGAGGATGAGATGGTTGGATGGCATCACCGACTCAGTGGGCATGAGTTTGAGTAAACTCCGGGAGTTGGTGATGGACAGGGAGGTCTGGCGTGCTGCAGTCCATGGGGTCACGGATAGTTGGACAGGACTGAGCGACTGAACTGAACTGAGGAATGGAATATTAGCAGATTACTGTTAGCAGCTACAGTTATCACTAGTATTTCTTAACAAATCTACTGACTTGAGTCCCAAATATTAAACTGGAGTAAATCCTTCCCTTTTGAATAGTTCTTTAGAAAAATAAATTCTGTTCGTGACGAAACTAAGGTAACGTCACATTCGGGGCTTCGCGGTATCTCGGTGGTAAAGAATCCGGCTGCCAGCGCAGGAGGGGGACGGGTTCGATCCCTGGTCCCGGAAGGTTTCCAAATGCTGCTGAGCCGCTAAGCCTTCGTGCCGCAACTACTGAAGCCCGCGCGCCCTGAACCCTGTGCTCCTAAGACAACGTATTTAATACAATACTCATGTTTTCTGGAATGGGGGCTGAGTGGGATTTTTCCAGGGATTTTTCGAAAGAAAATATTGCAAATTGCAACAGTCATCTCTCATCTTTATCTCTTGGCAGCATTTGATATAATTGGTCATTCCCGTTTTCATTTGACGTTCTTCATTTGATTTTGAGGACACCACAGTCTCCTGCTTTTCCTTCTGTATCACTGACTTTTCAGTCATTTTTAAATTCTAATGGGTGCTTTTTTTCCCCCCACACAGCCGTTAATTTGGAGTGCTTAGGGCTCAGTTTTTGTAGGACTTCTGTCACAAACAATTGTAAGATTTTAATAAAATACCATGCAGCTTAAGACTCTCAGTATATACTTCCAGCTAGGGTGGCACTCTTAAACTCCTGATGTGTGTTATCCATCTCCTTTCTTGACTTGAATATGGAAAAGATACTTCACTTTTAAAGACTAAAGCAGAATTTCTGATCTTCCTCTGCAAACCTGTCCTCCCTGTAGCCTGCCTCAGTTACTGTGTTGGGGTAGTTCCATTTTTCAGGTTATTTAAGTCAGAAACCTTGGAATCATCCTGACTCTTCTCTTTCTCTCCCACTCTACATCCAGGCTGTTAGCAGATCCTGCTGGTGTATCTTCCAGATGTTTCCACAATCCTGTCCTCAGAATAAACCCAGGAGCTCAGTCTATTTTCCCACCTCTGCTTCAAGCGCCTTCCTGCAGGTCTCCAGCACCTCCTGCCTGGGTGGTTTCAGTGGCCTCTCCTTTCACCGTCCTGACTTCCCTTTAGTATGTTATCAGCCTAACAGCTGGAGTGATCTTTTTAATACATAGGTCAGATATGCTTCAGATTCTTCACCTGCTTTCCATGTCCCTCAGAGTAAAAGTCAGAGTCTCATGATGGTTCACAAAGCCCAGTGCATTCTCTTTCCCCCACTGTGACCTCCCCTCCAGTCCTTTCTCTGGAATGGAATGCTCTCCATCCAGCCAGCCTTCCCTCCTGACTGACCCTGGAACCCTGCAGGCACATTCCCCCTTGAGATCTTTGTGCAGGGTGTTCACTCTGCCTGTGTCCCTCTGCACCTTCAGGTCTTCACTAAACTGCAGTCTCAGCAGTGATGTCCCCGCTGTTTACAGCTGCAAACTATGCCTTGTGTCCTTCGTGGAATGCATTATGTTTCCATTTTTTTGTAGCATCTAAATTACTGTATGACTTATTTATTGTTTTTGGTGAATCTCCCTGTCCCTGCTAGACAATAAGTTCCATGTGGCCAAGTATTTTTATGTCTGTTCATTAATGTGTCTCAAGTGTCTGATACACAGAATGTAGTCAGTAAAATTTTTTTGAATAAATGAATATAGTCTACTTTATTTTTTTCCAATGACTTTCTTATAAAGCAGGGTAGTTGTATAGCATCTTTGGATCCAACACTGGTGATTTAGCATCCCCCCAGCAAAACAGAAGTTGCAGAACATGTATAATTCATAATGGATATAATAATACAGAGAGTGGTTATGAGGATTAAATAGGGTACTGTCTGTAAAGTGCTGAACCCTGCCAGAGTGTAGGAACAGGCCACTTAACTGTCAGAAAGCCTTAGCCAATTGCATTAATTCACATCTGAATGATATGAATTAAATTCTAGAATCTGCTCTCTTTGGCTTTCAGTTTTTAACCAATGGGGTGAGGAACATTTCAGAATAAAGGGGTCTGCTCTCCCTGGTGAGTATCAGCGATCTACGGTTTGTTTACTCTCTAACCCATCTCAGAATGGGACGCAGCCACTTGTTTTCGCTTTTCTGTGTTTTCTTGCTGTTCAGACATCTCCCCATCTCTAAGCCCATCTCTCTCCCCATCTTTAAGTCGTTTTTCCTCCAATGTTCTAGCGAAATAAGTTCTTATATAAGATGGTTTTGAAGTCCTTCAGAGCCACAGAGAAGCACGTAGTTGAACATGGTATTAAATCCACAAAATCAAAGGCAGTCAGGCCTTTGGCCTCAGTTTCCCCGACAAGCGTGCGTTGTGGCCATCCCTGCAGCAGAGCAGTCATTTACAGTTCTGCATACAGTCTCTTAGTGTCTTTGCTGTGCTTCAAATATCAGTACGTCTCAGAAACGTCAGCCTCACTCTCTTTCTATAGGGCACGAAATGTTCGTGTGTTTTATACTATTGGAATTGCTGTGCAATTAAGTGGTGTCATGTGCCAGAAGAAGATGATTTTAGGGATCATGTCGGCAGCCGAAGAATAGACCATAAACCAAAACCATGATGTGTGTCATCTCTAGAAATGCATAAACCCAGTACCAGTGAGGTAAACACAAATATGAACATTTGCTTCAATTTCTAAATTGTTTCCTACAAAACATATCTAGTTCCTTATTATTTTTTAATCTTAATTTTGCAGTAATAGTAATGTGAGCAGGGTAGGTCCCCATATTTAGAAGGTGTAAACATTTTAGCCATGATTACCATACATATTAGAAATAAAATGTCATAAGCACCACTGTTCTGAATGCATCACTTGATGAATTTGTGTTGTCTTTGAAGCTCCGATCATTGTATTTGTGTTTCGTTAAAACAAAGATTCATTCTTTATGAGTTATCACTGTTACAGTTTATTTTATTTTGAACTCTTAAAACAGTCAGTGCTGTTGGCCAAGGTTGAATGGAAAGCACTGCTTTTCTGCTGTTGAATTACAAAACACCCCTTAGTTTAGGCTGTTAATGGATAGCCCACTTGGAAAGCACACCTTGCTTTTTACAGTTACACACCTGGGCTGGGACCTGGGCAAGTACAGTGTTTGTTTTCTTTGTGAAGATTTTCTTTTTAATTGCCACCTTTTCTTGTATTTGCCAGTTTTTTAGAAGTGGTGATTTTGCCTGTCCAGCACCAGCAAACACACCTACTCCGTAGCAAGGGGCTGGTTTGGCCATCAGCCGTTATACTGTGAGCCTCTGCAAAGACAAGGGCTTACATCCAGACCATCGCCTACTTTCATACCTGTGTTCATGGGATGTGCAGTGGCAAGTCAAGTGTAGTAGTCAAACTCCATCTAGATATGTTCCTGGGAAATGACCTATATTCCTAGAAAGTTGAGAGAATAATAAAATTCTTGACTAGGGTTACAGCAAGCCTCTCTTCTTAAAATAATGTTAACGTCCACATTAAAAGTGTGAGAAGCTGCTCCCCTTGCAGGTTCAGATACCCAACAGCTGTTCTGGCTTTTGCTTTCTCTCTGGCACAGCCCTTGCCCGTCTCCAGCCCCGTGTAACACACCCACTGTGTGCACCCCAGGTCTCCCCCCCGCATCCCCCGCCCCCGGTCTCTTCCCTTAGTCCTCCTGCAGCCTCAGGAGATGAGCTGAAGAGCTAGAAGCTGGCCTGGCTGCAGGAGCGGGTCTCTGGCGGCCGACTCCCCACCCCTCCGCTGGAGGATTTCAGCACATACTAGTGAACGCTGGAGAACGCCTTTATGGGAATGAGTAGATTTTCTAGTTAATGTAACACTATTGAACAAGTCTTTCTTTGGGACTATGGTATCAGCCCATGTGTACGTGAGACTCTGAGCTGTGTTGTTAGCCTCTTTCCGCTGTCCGCACCAGGAAGGATGCCTCAAAATGCCAGAGTTGGGCCTGGACTCCAGGACAGCACACAGCTCCCGACACATTCTCAAAATCCTCACCAGATCGCCATGTACTTGACCAGGAGGGTGTCGATTAGAGATGTCAAAACCTAATGGTGTTTGGATTGGGCTATAGGAAAATCAGATTCTTGAGATCAGATCAATCTGTATTTTGATTTTCTAGTCTTTCTTTAATAATAATTACTAAATGTAAGGTAGGTAGGAGAATCACAAACCTACTGACACAACCTCTAAAATCTTTTGAGAAAGTGAACACCAGCTCTTTAAGGAAAGGCAGTTTTTAAATGAAAAGTCACAGCTAGTAGATATATTCCCTTTGTTTGGACTTCTGCAGAGTCCTAACCTAAATTTTATTTCCATTGCACTGTTTTCAATTATTTAATATAGAGGAATATTTTGATACTACATAAACCACAATTAAAATGGTGTGTTGGAAGTGGAGGCAGTTTCTGTCTAATGTATCTTTAAATGAAGGCAAATGTGAACAAATTCTCCTAAATGTTGGCAACCATGTTACTACTTCTCATTTTCCTGTAGCAGAGAGCAAACTATCAGAGAGAAACTTGCTTCTTTCTTGCTGGTTTATGTGACGCTACTGGAGACAATAGTCTCCTCAAAGCTCATTTAAATTTCTTTCTTAAGATCTTTGAAGAAGATGTCTATATCTTGCAGCTTGCATTTGAATTTTCTGAGGACAGGACAAAGTTAAGGTGCCAACCAATGTAATAAAACATGGAATATTAGCTCCTTGACTGCTGTTTATTTTTTGTGACAGAGATTGTCATTTTCTCATGTCTTCCATTCTGTCTACCTAATAGTTGAGAATTATGCTCTGGGAATTAATTATTATTTTCTGGAAGAGTAGAACCAAAAAACAGGTATGTGTAAAACCCTGACCCTGATCACTTAAAGTTTTTTTTTTCTTTTTTTTAGGAATCTTCACTAAAACTGCTAATAGCTTACCACAATTACACTCAGAGTAAAATCCAAACTCCTTATGTCAAGTGGGCATCAATGGTTCTTATACTTTTTGACTTCAGGATTCTTATACTTTTGAATATTTCAAGAAACCCAGAGAGCTCTTGTTTATGTAATATTTACTGAAATAGAAATGAAAACAAAGAAAAAATTTAAATATTTTGTTTAAAAACAAATGTTTTGATTGAAGCTTATGAAGAAAATATGGCCTCACACAGATAGCAGCTGAGCATTTTAATAGTCTTTTGAGATAATTGTGGATATTCTCTGATACCTCATTGAAACTTGAATGATAATTTCTTAAAAGTTGATTGCTGTGTGGAATCAACTGATGAAACCATCAGTGAACTTTCTGTATTACTCATACTAAAATCCACTGGTTTGCTGTATACTTTGAATGAACCTTTTACCAACATGCATGATTCTTTAATGTAATTGCAGTACTATTAGAAAATATTGGTTCACTGAGTTATGCAAATCTTTAAAATGTTGACATGTTTCTTTATACAGTGTTAAAAAACTAATGTCACCAACTGTTCATCAGAAATGGTCTTTCAGAAGTCGGTGACAGTCTTGGGAGGCTATCAAGCTCATAGTGGCACAATCAAGAATTCCAAAATTCCAACTTTTGCTCGAAGTTTAAATTTTTTCATTTGCAATAAATAGTCAGCTCATTGCATTCATTTTTAAGAAATGTCTTTTAAATACCTAAGTGTGAATAAGCATATTTTGCATATTTTCTCAAGTGCATTGGTGTTCCATGAACTAAGTGGCTGGTTCAGTTCTCACACAATTTTTTCTTTTTCCCATGCCAACCATTCTGTTTGAGTTTCACCAGAAGTGCTTTAAGCATACTTTCCACTTCATCACATAAACTGTTAAGAAAATGTATACTCAAGGATTGAGATTTAATAAAATCAAAAGTTTTTACTGCTGCATCTCCCGGAGATTCCCCATGAGATGGTCCATTGATTATGGCAGAAGAACACACAGTAGCTAATCTGCCTTCACACAAGCTGTTTCATCAGGGTTCCTAAGTCCCCCAAGTCCCCCAAGTATGAGTTGGGGAGGCATGGGGAAGTCAAGACCACTTGACATGCCTTTTGGTGATGTTCACTCTGGCTGCTGAGGGTCCACTGGAGTGACCATCCAGGTTTAGGAACCAGCAACTTCAGCTGTGAAAGGAAAGAAGAGTCCCCGAGCCTGGTGGTAGACCCATCCTTATGTGTTTGAAGCCCCCTTTTCTGTTTGGGGCAGAAGGCAGGGCTTTTGGTGATGCGTCACCACCGCTGGTATCACAAGGCGGTTTCAGAGGGCTTCAGTACCTATGTCAGTTACCGTCTGAACCAGTGCAATTCAGACCTGCTTAAAATACTTAATATGTTAAAACACACACACTTTAACCAACAGATGCAAAACAATGTGTTTACTTCATCCCACCTTCGAAAAAAATGTGTTCTTCCAGCCAGTTGAACTTGTTATTTAGAAATTCAAGCTATATTTTTTGCCAGTACACAATACAAGCCATTACTTCTTAGCAGTTCAATCCTACTAATGCTTTTAAAAATCGCTGCTGGTGGTAAGACGAATAAACACACCAGCAAGAGACTGCAGCCATGGCTAGGCTGTTCAGCTCCTCCACTGTTGATGGGATCATTTCTGTTAATGCTTACTCCAGTAATGTCAGATAGTATGTAAACTGAAGTTGAGAATTCTTTATTTTTGGGGGAAAAAAACAAACACATGATTACTTAACACTCCAGTTCTTTACAGTAGAGTGTTTTCGTGGAGACACGCACATGTTAAGAAGTGAGTTTTTCTGCTTGTGCCTGTGCTGTGCAGTAATCTGAAGTGTGACATTGCCCGTCCCTAGCTGTGTGGCTTGTTTGCAGGATGGGGGTGAGTTTCCAGACTATTCATATACTCAGCCCTAAACACACAAGCCTGTTTTATTACTTTGTTTGAAAAGTGGGTGTGTCTAATGTAGTGGAAATTCACCCATTCAATGTTAAGTACAAACGAAACACATTTCAAAGCCACATATAAACGTCTTTTTAATTACCCATTTTTTAAGATTATTCATATGACTGCTTTCCTCCTTTCATGTGAGTCGCTGAGAATTTATTATCCTTCCTAGTTCATTAAATCACTAAAATTCTCTACTGGTGCTATGAATAAATATGCTAGACCATGAGCTGAGACCAGTTGATAAAGGCAGCTTTGTCCCGGTAACGGAGTCTTGCTCCTCATTAGCCCACACTTCTCTCTGAGTGTGTGAAGATCTGTCTTCCAGTAAGTTTTAGACGGTAATGAAGCGAAGCCTTGGTCTGAGTGCATGTGGGGACTTGCTTTAAGTCGAGCTTTAATATTTTCAGTTGGACTAGATGCTCGGTGGATGCAGGGTTATAAAGCTGTGTTTGTGCTCAGACATGTTCAGGAAGCCTCAGGACACTGTTGCCCAGATGTCTCAGTTCTTTACTGGTGTTTCTTGTGGCTTCACCGCCCTCTGCTTCAGCCCAGGGCCAGTTGCACTCCCTGAGGCAGTCTAGGGTTCCAGGTGGATTGAGAAGTGCTGCACTCGCTCTTTCCTGCTGTAGAGCAGCTGGAAGGCGGCTGTGGGAGTGGCGCTGTTGGGTCTTGCTGGGAGGCCCTCGGAGAACTCACCTCATCAGACCACCCAAGGCAGTTGAAACGTGAGGCAGTGCGTCTTGGGGAGGCCCAGAGACCCTCCCTGTCCAGGAGTCTCAGGACTGCATTGTGAAGGACGAACGGCTTCTAACAGTGAGGATGGCAGGAAGCAGCAGGCTCATTTCAGTTCGAGAACAGTCTTGTTTGTAAAGGGAGTCAATGAAGAGGACAGGTCACAGGCCTTGGAGGCAAGTCGTGGAGATCCAGAATGCACTGCAAACTGTGGCTTTCCCTCGCCGAGAAAGGTGAGGCAGGATTTCTTTTATTTATTTTTTTTGTGGCTAGGTGCTTGGTGCGCACTTCGAGCATGCTGATGCAAAGACAGGCCACCCTTCTTCCCCTGATGACCTCTTTAGGAAGAGCAGCACAGAGCAGTTGGTTAAGACCTGGCCACATGCCGCTTAGATAGCACTTTTCATTTCCTTTTTATGCCATATTTTAAATTCTTTGGAACAGTGCTGCATTAAAGAAATGCTGACCGCGGCCAGGTCTCCTGTACTGAGCGCTCAGGGGATCACGGCGTCCCTGCAGCTGCCTAGTGGAGTGCTTATGCAGAGGCCTGGCTCTTGTAAATTTGATCACCCTTTTCAGAGACTGTCAGCTCTGCCGTGGTTTGGTTCCAGTCATCATCATAACAGTGGCTCTTGTATGAGTCCATGCAGTTCTTGACTGTGATGAAATGGTTGCCTCTCCGAGTGTTAACTAAAACAAAAATCCCAAACCAAAAATTTGAGGTACTAACAGTTAAGTTGCTACTTTTTGAAGATGTATTTTGACTTGAATGCTTTTAATTTGCTCATTGTGGTTAAGGTGCATGTGTAAATACTCTGCCTATTTTTATGTGGTGCGGAGTTTGGGGAGACCCAAATTTGAGTACATATTTTCATGAATAGTCTTGACTTTCTAAGTGAGGCTTACTTGAGCGTTGTTTTATAAGCAGTTGTTTTATTCTATATCTCTGGGTAGTTCAAGTATTGACCTACTTAAAGAGTAGCTTTTAATTAAAAAAAAAACTTGCTGAATATATTATTAGAATGGAATTTTTGTTTGAAACACCTTATTTTCTTAGTTCTGACACAGGCAATGAAACTAAGTATTCTGCTAAGTCGCTTCAGTCGTGTCCGACTCTGTGCGACCCCATAGACGGCAGCCCACCAGGCTCCCCCGTCCCTGGGATTCTCCAGGCAAGAGTACTGGAGTGGGTTGCCATTTCCTTCTCCAATGCATGAAAGTAAAGAGTGAAAGGCAAGTTGCTCAGTCATGTCTGACTGTTTGCGACCCCATGGACTGCAGCCCACCAGGCTCCTCCGTTCATGGGACTTTCCAGGCAAGAGTGCTGGAGTGCGGTGCCATTGCCTTCTCTGAAACTAAGTATAGAAACCCTTCAACTTTAATTCTGATTAGAACAGCGTGAGAGATGGAAGCAACAAGGGGTTCTTCAGTGGTGCCAAACAATTACTCCTGCAGCGAATGGTGGCGGTCTCTGAGTGTTACTTGGTGTTGATACAGTTACGGTTATGCCAACATTTATAGTCAGTATGCCTTTATACTGTGTCCTTCAAAACATCGTGGGGGAACTGTAGACTTTAAAGCTAATTAAAAGTAGCATAAAACATATTTTTTTTATTTGGACTTAAAGCAGAAACAGATTTTACTTTGAGTTTTTGCCAGAAGCTGGTTTCTATAATAACCCTCTGTCACAGGCTTCTAATTCTATTTGGATTATTTGTTAGAAGATATTTTTGTGGCTCAGTATAGAAATGCATGTGCGTTTTTCATTTTCATTTGGTGGTCTCCACTCCAGAAAGATAGGGTAAAAGTTGGGCCTGAAGGTGCCTGGTGATTTCAGATGTGTTTGTGTTTTCCTGTAGCACGGTTTCTCTCTGTGTAGCACATCTCTTATTTTTAGATCTTGTATTGTTTGCCTAAAATAACTATATTTCATTCTAGTCACATACATTATAAAAATGAAGGAAGGCATTTCATTAAATAGTAATTAATTGAGGCCCTTGTGGACATGTGTGGTGATGGTCAAAACACAAAACTGATAACTAGTCTTTTCTGTGTGGCTTTGCTACAATAGGAAATGAAATTTTTTTCTTTGAATCTGCCTTGCCTTTACCAAGAGTATCCTCCTGCTTTTACAGTGGTGAAAGTATTTAAGGTGACACATACCCTTCCTTCAGGTGTCGTGTAGTGTGTTGAGGGAGCAGAGCTGTGCTGTTGTTGCTGCTGCTGCTTAGTCGCTAAGTCGATCCAGCTCTTTTGCGACCCCATGAACTGTAGCTGGGCAGGCTCCTCTGGCCACGGGATTTCCCAGGCAGGAATACTGGTCCGAGTTGCTCTTTCCTTCCTCAGGGGATCTTCCTGACCCAAGGATTGAATCCACATCTCCTGCATTGGCAGGCGGATTCTTTACCGCTGAGCCACCAGGGAAGCTCTGGGGGAGAGGAGAAGTGAAGTGAAGTCGCTCCGTCGTGTCTGACTCTTTGTGACCCCATGGACTGTAGCCCACCAGGCTCCTCTGTCTGTGGGATTCTCCAGGCAAGAATACTGGAGTGGGTTGCCATTTCCTTCTCCAGGAGATCTTCCCCACCCAGGGGTTGAATCTGGGTCTCCTGCATTGTAGGCAGACGCTTTGCCGTCTGAGCCACCAGAGCAGTGCTTATTTCTAAGTGTCATTGAGTGACTTAGGGCAAACACACATGGTGATGTGACTAGTATTTGGGAATCTTATTTTATCTTGAAGAGCATTTTCACTACCTTGTGGAGGTTGGGGAAGTTGGTTTGCAACACCTACCCTGTTAATAGGCCTTCCCAGGTGGCACCAGTAATAAAGAACCTGCCTGCCAACGCAGGGGTTGGATTCAGGGGTGATCCCTGTCTCGGGAAGACCCTCTGGAGAAGGAAATGTCAACTCACACCAGTATTCTTGCCTGGGAGATCCCATGGCCAGAGGACCCTGGCGGGCTACAATCCATAGGGTCACAAAGAGTATGACTGAGCATGCATGCACTCACCCTGCTAACAGCCAGAACTGATACAGAACACCTGGTTTGAAGGCTGTTGGGATTTCTTCTTCCTGTTCCATGTGCCCTTCGGGAAAGTGTGACTTCATCTGATAAAGCCACACATTCCTTAGTTAAGTGCATAAATGAAGAGGCCTTTGAATTTTAATGATCTGATTATGGAGATATTTTTGGTTATTATCTTCCAAATATCAGAAAAAATAAATATATGCTAGCTAAAGTAAAAAAAAATACTTAGGAAAAATTTTTTTTCTTTTGACTAAAACATTATTTTCCTCCTCTGTCAACTAAAGCCAACAGTAAACCTGGAGAAAGTTGCAGCCATGGTGGGCAGGGCCTTCCCTTTGGCATCTCCGATGGGATTAACGTCCCCTTTGGGGTCAGAGCAGCCCCTGCCTTGGGCCTTCTCAGAAGACATCTCCTGAGGCCTGGCTTTAGTTTATCCAAAATAAGCTTTACCATGTCATCGGTTGTCAACAGTAGTAGTTGTCAGTTGAGGATTTCGATTATATATTAATACTTTATCAAATGACTACTTGATGAAAGCTCTATTATTCTGATGTAGTTCAGCCAGAATTCTAAGCCATCATCTTACCTGGTTAGCAGAATAATTAGCCAATCTAAAGAAGAGAGCCCTTTTTTTTTCCTTTTGAATTATGTATATTTTACTTTATTTCACTGACTGTAAGGAGCCATCAGTTGTAAGGTATGCCTTTATGTACCAACAAGAACATGGAGGAGCTTAAAGTTATAGAATGCCATCAATTATAAGATTCAACCCAATTTCAGAGATGTTAAAATGTTGGCGGGGCAGTGAGAGAAAAAGGAATGTTACAATCAGTAAATTGTAATACATGTCTATATAATATATAGAGTTTTAGGTGGGTTTTGATCATAATCATAATGTTAAAATATAAAGAAGACTATATTAAATAAATCATTATTTCTGCCAAACATTATACAGATTCTTTAATTCTAGAAATCTAGATAAGAGATTATGTAGTCAGCAAGTTTACACATGAGGAAACTTAATATGAGATCACCCAGAGTACATGTAAATTAGCAATTGATTACCTGGTGTACTAAAGTATCTTAAACTTTACAAAAGAGATCATAGTAGTAGTCTTTTAAATATCTATCCTTAGAGTATCTTGTATGATATATTTTATATGGTCTTTTTCAGGATCACCTCATTTAACATATGATAGAGAATGATTTGGCATTTAGATGAGTTAATAGTGCAAACAAAGTACACCCAGACACAGCTATAATCATCAAATATCGTGTTAACTGTTACATGAAATTTTAAAAGAATCATTGTTTTTGCCTTCACAGAATTGTCACATTCTGCCTTTGGACAGTTTACCCAAATGTAACGTACAGTTTAAGGTTGAATGGGACTTGGTGAGGAGGAAATGACACAAAGGAAATAGCCCACGAGCTTCCTCCCTCCAGCCACATGGAGACATGCCTTGCCCGAGGATTTGTCTTGGCTTCATCATACTTGGTGCTAGAATGCACGTCGGGTCATTGTTGAGAGGCCAAACTGAGTTGCTACTGTGGACATTGCTGAGTGGCTCTGGACTGCCTGCTGCTTTGGGCTCTCTCAGGAGGAGGGCACAACTGGGCATCTGCCAGTAGGTGGTCTTGAAGTCCAGGGACACTCAGCCTGGAGTGTGTCTTCCAGGGGCACAGTTGAGCATTGGGTGGGACCTGGTCACAGTGCACCCCAGACATCCTGATTGAGCCTCACCTGCAGCTTCGGAAGGAGAGGTGCAGCAGCCCAGGGCCATCGTGGTGGGGCCGAACGAGCCTGCAGATGGATGAAATGTCCATGCTGTAAAGCAGGAAGATGAGGAGGGCAGGGAGCCAGATTAATCTTTGGGTGTTTGTGTTTTAAAAGATTGTATCACAAATGTTCCCTGCTTTGGGTACCATTGTTGCTAATAGTGGAAATTTACCTTTGCAGAGTGTTTTCAGCTTTTATCAAAGTGCTTTCACAGACCTGTAATCTTGCCTTTCAGGATCATCCTGAAAGGAGTGAGCTGAGCGGAATCACCCCATTTGACAGACTAGGAGAAGGAGGCTCAAAGATTCTGAGTAACTAACCCTAAGGTCATGTATTATTGGCACTTACTTTTTTCACTATACTGTGTTGCCAATGCTTGACTCAATATTTATTTCCAAATTTAGCACACATATAGTCTTGTTTTCCAGCAGCTGTTGCTATCTTTAGAACTATCAACATTTTGTCACTTATATATGTACTTTTTCCCCTCCAAAATCACAGGCATAACTTGTGCTCAGTATTGAAGAGAAAACTAAGCAAAACCAAACACTGTTCCATCGTAATGTATCATTACTCTTCTCTGTTAGGTTCTGGAAATGTCCAGCCTACCTTCTTTAAACTTCAGTCTTGCAGTAAACCGAATACAAGTCCAGGCAGGAGTGCAGGGTTAGAGCAAGTTAAACAAGAGTTGCCAGTGCGCTTAGTTGTTGACATAGGATTTGTTGGTGCTAACCGTGAATGGCTGGTTTTCTAATTTTCATTTTGTTGGAGAGCCTGTTCTGTTACTGCTTCCCCATGACTGCTGTGCTCCTGGGTTCCTTCCTGTTACAGGTCCTCTGCATTTCTTTCCAGAAAGGGGCTTCACATTTGTCTAGCAGTTTCTTCCTGCAGGGCAGAGAGCATGTGTATGTTCATGGTTTTCATAGCTGTAAATTTGGACCTGTAGTTTTCTTTTAAAATAGATTAGAAATACAAAGATAAAGCATTACATAAGGATGTGGGGTGATTACTGTGGGCGAAAATTAGAGTGAATAGAACAGACACAGTTGAAAAAGCAGTCAGGGAATCTGTACCCTAGTCCAAACATTGCCCACAACCTAACTGTGGAGTTTTCTCAAATCCCTTCATCTTCTGGACCCCTTGCATTAAGTCATTACTCTCATATTTTTAGTTCCAAACCTTACTCAAGTCCCCCAACTGAATAAACTAGATTCTCCTGTATAAAGGTAGTTCAGTTTAGTCACTCAGTTGCCTCCGACTCTTTGCGACCCCATGGACTGCAGTGCGCCAGGCTTCCCTGTCCATCACCAATTCCTGGAGCTTGTTCAAACTCATGTCCATCGAGTCAGTGATGCCATCCAGCCATCTCATCCTCTGTTGTCCCCTTCTCCTCCTGCCTTCAGTCTTTCCCAGCATCAGGGTCTTTTCCAGTGAGTCAGTTCTTCGCGTCAGGTGACCAAAGTTTTAAAGTTTCAGCTTCAGCATCAGTCCTTCCAGTGAATATTCAGAACTGATTTCCTTTAGGATTGACTGGTTTGAGCTCCTTGCAGTCCAAGGGACTCCTTTCAGTCCAAGGGATATGAAGGTAGGGTGTCTGGCAAACCTTCCAGTGGTAAGGAAGATGAACTAAGTGAGTTTAAATCCTGTTCATAGTTTTATTATTACTGGGAATTGGACGGAAAGAGATAAAAGTGATTGAACTTTCTGGCAGTTATAAAATTATCTGAAATCCACTGCTGTTAGCTAACCTTTTAAGCTTGGCTTCTAATCTTGGTCACCCTTGCATGCCTGACACCTAATATACTGCATGATCAGCATATTGTATTTTGAGAATACTTTCATAAAAAATTGATGGGCTTCTTGACTTGACCTATTTATTTACTTTATTAGGGCAAATTAACCATGTCTCATAACAGCTTTGAAAATTCAGGACATGTAGGAACAAGTGATATGCTAGACAGAAAGAAATTTTAGAGGTGAAATTTGATGATAGATACTGGGCTGGTATTCTTTATTCTTCAACCCAGTGGGTATTCAATATTCTTTATTCTTGTAACCCAGTGTTTCTGGGTTACAGATTCAATAGAGGGAGTTTTAACTATTTGAAGTTAATTTCAAGGGAAGGAAAGAAGCCATTATTTGTGTTTAATAAATAAACTATAGAAATAAAAGCAGAAAATAAAAGTGATATGAATATTTTGACTATTCAAATTAACCTGAGATTTCCATAACATTTTATGGTGTTATGCATCATAAATTATTCTAAAAGACAGATATAGCTTCTCTTTTCAAAAAAATAAATGCAAACTCCCAATTTTGCCTGCAGTTTGAGGAATTTCATGGGCCCCATTAGGTTGATGCAGCCTTGTATTTTTCCTTATCTGGTGGCTCTTAATCCAAATTCCCGGTAGGAAAAAACCCTGGATGTTAAGCCTTAGAAGTCCTTAGAAATAATCTAGACCAGTGTTACTTCAGCTGTGGTCTTTAAGTCAGGTGACTGTATCAAAACCAATATTTAAAAGAAAAGAATAAAACAGAAAATATCATAGTGTTTCATAACATGCCAAGCATAAGTTTAGTTTTGTGACCTGCGTTTTCCTTTGTGTATAGATCTGCGTGTTTATGTGTGTCACTGCTAGGTCTGAAGACAAAAATAGATTTCTTATTGTGGATTGAGGGTAAAGTTTGAGAAACACCCATCAATTCTGGATGAACGTCTTCACTGTGTAGGCGCTTTAAAGGCTAAATGATTTGTTCAGACACTCTCCCTGCCGGCACGCATGCACACACACACACACAGAGCTCTCATTTGTAGTGGCTAACCAGGACTGAAGCAGACTATTTGATTGCTAATTGTGCTGCACCACAGTGCTAATTTTTTGAAAATTAACTGTGAGATAGATTATTTTAAAAATTAAGTTATTCATCTGTTCCACACTTGGCATTTTTTTTAATCCTTCATTTTTCCCACTAATTGTCTCTTTCATCACCATTTGAAATAATTTGGGCTTGAGCTTCTTTTCCTGAGTATTGAAAAGTATTTGGGGGCCTCCCCATTGGCCCTCTTAGTCTGCACATCTGAATCATATAATCTGACTCTTAGGGGCTAATCAGAATTTCAGAACAAGACATGAAGGTTCAAAATGAAGTTATTTTGAATTATTTGTCCATTCATTTGAAAATGGAATGTGATATGTGGCCCCAGATGTTGAGAAGACCTTACAACATTCCCTTATTCCGTTATACAAACCTCATCTGTATGAGGTTTTCTCAGACTTGAATGTCATGGAAATGGCTTGGAGGGTTTTGTTGAAAACGCAGATTCTGATGCAGAAGCTGGCCGAGACCGAGGTTTCCAGCAGCACCCCCAGGAGATGCTGCTGCTGCACCCCGGACCACATGAGCAGGCGCAAGTGCCATGTATTAACTGCCTCATCATCGTGGTAAGAGGGAACTCTCGGCAAGCTTTTGTCATGGTTTTATTAGCATTTTCATG
Source organism: Bison bison bison (assembly GCF_000754665.1). Classification (NCBI taxonomy): domain Eukaryota; kingdom Metazoa; phylum Chordata; class Mammalia; order Artiodactyla; family Bovidae; genus Bison; species Bison bison. The sequence goes on along the minus strand of NW_011494602.1, from coordinate 284,335 downwards.
CCTTTCCAAACTGGCTACAAACATTAAAATGTCTTTCTTGTTTTTCAAAAACTGGATTCGTTTTTGTAGTGAAAGACACGTCTTGCAAACAGCCGCGCTCCTCAGTCCCCACGGCCGAGAGGAAGGGCAGGGCCCCTCTTGGCAGCGCTGTTCTAGGTGATTCCAGGTTAACACACTTTTCCAAGCTTCTCCGCAAACTTAACTTTCTAAATAAAGAGCATTTTCTAAAATATTATATAATTTTCTTTCTTAAATTATTACGTGCACTTTCTCCTTTATTCTAGCCACATAAGAGCAGTGTTTTTTTGTAGGCACAGGTGAAGGCTGTTGAACTATATGCAAAAAATGAATAAAACCCACAAAACTACATGCTTGTGTCTGCCTATTATACTTTTTCTATTTTGTCTTTCCAGCTGCTGGTAAGTCTGTCTCAAAAGCCTTCATTTCCCTTCCATTCTAATTGATTACTTCTGACCTAAAAAGCCAGCTACTAGATTTGTTAGAAATACGCAGGGAATTATCCCCAGTCAAAAGGAGCTGCCTGGCATGGAGCCTGTTCCTGGGAGGGTGGCGGTCAGGAAGCTCAGTAGCGCGGAGCCTGCTCGAGACCCTCTGGCTCTAGTTGTATTCTGAGAAGGCAGCTCTGGAGGAACGCGCTCGCTCCTTCTCCGTGCCCTTCTGCATGAGTTTTGCTCCCTCCCTCTCTGTCGTTCTGGCTCACACACACACTCTAGTGAAGTGAATTGGAAGTGTGTTTGCGTGGGCGCACGTTCATGTGTGTGTTCACCCTGTGACTGAGAAGGCAGTACACGTGGCACAACAAACCAGCGGTGAAGAACCTGTGCTAAAAAGGCCATGGTGCTCTGCTCACAGTCTGTCCTGCAGAGGCTTTGTAAACAGGTCTGAGAATAAAATGATGACAGTAAAGAGGGCATTCCTCGATTGACTTTAGTGATTCAGAGTCCCAGGGATTTAAAGTCTGGTTTCCAGTGTGCTCTGTGTAGTAGATGGTTGGTTATAACCATGACCAAAGGGCCCGCTCACTGGACCCTCGCTGTCAGGCACTGGCTGTTCGGATGGCAGTGGTGCAGCGCCGGGCTGTGGTCCTGCAGGGGCGGCAGATGGGGCCGCCCGGGAGCAGCCAGAGTGCAGAGCTTGGCTCATCAGGCCCCCTGAAGGTACCTGTGCGTGTGTGGGGCCTGTCCTTCCTCAGCAAAGCTAGAAACTGTTGGAGGGTTCACGTCTGTGGAAACCACACAGGAGTTGGTATTATTCTGATTCAAAGCAGAGGGAACCTGTTTGCGTCTCAACTACACAGCATCAGAACATACATCATTTTGGATAGCCTTGTTAATGTGTGTTAGAATTTGAGGATTATACTCTAAAATTGTGATGAAGCTAAATGTAACCATACCATTTAGTTTGGATTTTTCGAAGTTCTGAACAGGGCCCCATTTCACATATTCTTAGTGAGTTGTAACCTTTAAATGCTGATTACCAGATTGGTCTCATTTGAATCTTATTTTTACATCTAGAATGAGTTTTATGTTTCAGTGCAGCTAAACCTGCTGGTATCATTTTAGTCTAATTAATAGTATTTTGTGATCTGGGGCTCCTATCAAAGTTCATCATAAGAGCTAGAAAACCCTGGGAGGTAAAATGAACACATGACCTCATCTCCTGTTTTGCACTAGACTCTAACTTGCATTAAAAGAGACTAAAAATGGAAAAAGAAAATTTTCATTCTTTTATTACATTAAGCGTTAATAAATGTGTTTAATATGACTTCTCTATGTGTAATCCCTCTTAGCTGGTAAAATGGAGGGCTTTGTTTGAAGTACTAGAAACTAAATGCTGCCAGGAGAAGGATTTTACTAGAAACATAGAGTAGATATCAGTCCCTAAGCTTTGTTAATTGATCCTGCTTGTTTAACCGGGGAAATAAAAATGCACGTCTGCTGAAGAGAAGTCTGTGGACATACACTCTTCCTGTTTTCAAATATGTTCCGTAGGTGTTTATCTTAGTTAAACGTACAGACATATAGTAGCCAAGAGAATGCAACTGCTGCTCCTTTAACGTCAGAACTGTGCACGCTGCAATAGGTGTCACTGTTTGGCTTGGCCCAATCAGGGTTGGTGACTTCAGCTATTGGCTCTGAGCACTGGCTGTCTGACTCCATCTGCAGGGCTGTAATACCTACTCTCCTCCGGTCCATTCACCACACAACTTCAGCCGGCTGAACAGACTCACGCAGCTCCAGCACATCTTGATAACCTAATTCAGAAAACAAGCACTACGGCGCTCTCTGCCTGTCGTCTCCTCTCAGTGTAGCATTTTCAGGTGATCTAGGAAAGTGGGTTATTTTTATGAGCAAATAAGAGAAACAGGAATCATGATGGGGATGTATTTAACAGACCCAGTACTGGATAAAACTTAAAACCTGTGTCTCATTCAACATAGTAAAAAGGTCACCTTGCCTGCCTGAGAAAAGAAGCAAAATATCAGCTTGTTGGTTTCTGTTTTCATCTCAGCTCGTGCTAGCCTCTTTTCCCTGATGCTCGCACCGACTTGGGATATCTGGCTATAAAGAGAGACCTACTGTACTCATGGTAGATGACAAGGAAAGGAACATGAAATGTCTCACCTTCTTCTTGATGCTTCCAGAGACGGTAAAGAACAGGTCCAAGAAAAGCTCGAAGAAAACAAATCCAAGCAGCAGCAGCAGCAACAGCAGCAGCAAGTTGCCTCCAGTTTGTTATGAAATAATTACCTTGAAGACTAAAAAGAAGAAGAAGATGGCTGCTGATATATTCCCCCGCAAAAAACCAGCCAGCTCCAGCAGCAGCACTGTCCAGCAGCACCACCAGCAGAATCTCAGTAACAACAACCTTATTCCTGCCCCCAATTGGCAGGGGCTCTATCCCACCATTAGGGAGAGGTAAGTGCCGGGCCAGCATATTTACTTGAAAAGTTTTCCTGTGTTGAAGTCTCTGCTTTTACACAACCTGTAATGTATTTTAACATAAATCTGTGTTTCCTCTTTTCCCAGCAGCTTTATTGGTAATGGAAAACTGCCTTGTATCTTTTCCAGAGCAGTACAGCTGTTTTCCTCTTCGATAAAAATGTTTTTGTAAGCTGTAACATTTAAGTGACAGGGTTGTGTCTTTGGGTTATAGGAGACAGAAACCTCTTATTTGTCCTTAAGTCTAAAAAATAGTTTGGATAACTTTTTCTTTGTAAACTTCAGTTACTTCCATGTGTCTGCAGTGATTACAAATGCAATTGTATAGTTGGAACCTTTATTTGTAGTTTTACCCCGAAGTTACTCAACGGTTGTTTATCTTGTGACTCTTTCCTGGGTTTTCTATGTTAGGGAGGGGGTGTTACAATGCTGTGAACTAATGAATTGCTTCTGTTTATAGAAATGCGGTGATGTTCAATAATGATCTGATGGCAGATGTACATTTTGTGGTTGGGCCACCAGGTGGGACTCAGCGGTTGCCAGGACACAAAGTAAGCAACAGCTGCATTACTGGTTTCGCCCTGAGCTCTCCACAGAGGGACCCTCTCCCTGATCCCGGACGGGGCTGGGCAGCTCGCAGGCAGTGCTTGGTTTCCCCCCATCACAGAGTAGGCACAACCTTTCCAGAGGGCCCTGGCCACGCTTGCTTTTTTTTTTTTTTTCCTTTGTTTCCTTCTACCCTGCTTTATATCCCCCACAAAAACATGCCCTCTTCACTCCCCAGTCATGGGAAGTTGTTGTGATAGGTTTGGAAAGTCATATGCTGACCCTTCTCCTAGAAATCAGTTAGATATGCTTTTATTTATTTTATAATGAGGGACCTTGTGTATTAATCTGTGAAAGCCTTGATAATTAGCAGCACAGAGACTAGTTTGCATGAACTTCTGTCTTTTGCTTTCACAGCCAGATCCTCTGGACCTTGGCTTTGTCAGTAGAGCAGGTGTTAGGTACTCTGTGTTCACTAAAGCTGATCACTTTAGAGTGTTTTTCTGGAATAATTTGCTGAAAATGTTTTCAATTTGGTGCATGAAATAAGATTTCCCCTTCTCCACAGTACGTTTTAGCTGTTGGGAGCTCTGTGTTCCATGCAATGTTTTACGGAGAACTTGCCGAGGACAAAGATGAGATCCGAATACCAGATGTCGACCCTGCTGCTTTTCTCGCCATGCTGAAGTAAGCATCACACGTATGTTTGCAGAGAGTTTGTTTGTGCTGTGTTTGTGCTCTGCTGGCTTCACAGTTAAGTGTAACTTCCAGGTAATACAAAAGGGAGGCCGATGAAGAAAGAGGGTGCTGCCTTACCTAATACATGTTTTCAAAGAAAACTCCTGTGTGTCTTTCCATGGGAAGCATGTGGAAGGAAGCAGGAGTTTGTAATCACACCTTGGCGTGGGATCTGGGAGCAAGAGGCATACAGTGATTTCATCTTTAATGACTTACAATTAAAAATAGCTTTCTGGTTAGGGATTATCTAATAGAGTATGTTCTCTCTGTGTGTGAAGTCTTTAAGAACACATAAATTATACTTTGGTGTCACAGTTCCGGAAATTGTATGCATTATTTAAATCCTACCAGTTAGGAGGTTTTTAAGTTTTCTAGGAGTTACTGTCTCCTATCAGCAAATATAAAATTAATTATCTGATCTTGATGCACATGTACATACACATGCTCTCACATAAAGTCACATACCATTTCTCAGGGGTAAGAAGCATTTGCATTTTGTAGTAAAGGAGAAATTTTTGAAAGATTTGATTAATTTTCTATAGTTTTATATGGATTTGTTCCGAAAAACTTTAATTGGTCATTCAGAAATACAGTTATAAGATATACATTTATTTAAAAAATAGTTTTCTATCTCATGAATCTTTTTCAAAATCCAGTACATGTTAACCAGATAAACAGAATCTTCTTCTCTGACATGGGTTGATGCTGGAGAGTGTTATAGTCTACAGTGTGTGATTAGAGTCCAGTGATTATTCTAAGTGATGTTTAGGTGATTTTTGTTGAGCCTTATTCTAGCAGACCAAAGTGTATCAGAGTTCAAGGTTATATGCTCCTGTGGGGATGTTGAGTCATTGGAGTGCATTACAACGGATGTTGAAAAAAAATTATTCATTGGGTCAAGTTGGACAGTAATCCCACAAACAGTTAAAATGTTAATATATATTGTCTTCTGCCTACTGAAAAATAAGTATTATAGTTAATTCCTGAACTTTAAAGTGTTGTAATTCTTTATTTATAGTCTAGTTTTGAAATCCATCTGCTACTCTTTAGAACTTTCACAGTGGGAGAGGTTGGAAAATTAGAGGCAAATGAGCATGTAAAGTACCAAAACATAAACTAATCCACCACTTTCAACCAACAGAGACTTTATGACTTTTGTAATCTCTTAGAGATCTACTTGCAGAAACCTGTCTTACCTGTAGGAATTTTTGTGTGCTGTTTTTCCCCCGTGAAGTTAGCTTTGTATGTTTGACATTGTTTCTGTTGCAGAGGAGAATGCTGACACTAGTTTGGTGTTTCGGCGTCACTGTAGTCAAGTAGAGTGTTCTGTTGCTGCAGAAATATGTACATAATTAGAAAGCCCGAGTACTAGTCACAAAGTTCCATTTCACCAAAGCCGTTTGATTCATCATTTGACAAGCATCTTTTCTTATAAATGTGTTGCCTAGAATATATCTTGACACAGCTTTTAAAATTATATGTGCAGTCCACATAAAGCGGCGAGAATCAGAAGAATAGCAGGTGCCGTTTACTGCCGTGCCATGCTGGATCAGCACTGCATGATCACCTGGGCGAGCGGAGGCCAGGCTTGCTTCACCCCTGCCTTGTGGGTGAAGCACCAGGACTACTGGGAAGGGCGTTGTCAGGAAGGAAGAGAAGACTGCTCACTTGCCCATTCCAGGGTGAGAGCTGCAAAGCGCTGACCGTGCTGCAGAGTCCTCCTACGGTCCCCATGCTCCGGTCAGAGCATCACTGCTGCGGGTATTTTGTCCAGCAGTCTTGCCATCTTGCCAGTAGCTGTCTTAGTCTCAGAGACAAGGAAGGGCTTCCTCGGCGCAAAAATGCAGCTTCCATTTGTGATTGCGGTCCTTTTTCTCATTGCCATCCTTATATTTTTTGTATTTTCTTCCAGAAGCCCTCTAATTTCTTGTTTCACTAAGGAAAACTTAATAGCAAGTTGCTAAACACCTTAGCTAGAAATTTTTAAAAAATTATGTTTATTAGTATGTATTTTTCACCTGTGTGCAGTTCTCACTGACTTATCTCTTGATCAACAATAGAATATGAAAGAAGCAGATGATTTCTACCTTGACATACCATCCTGGGAGACTGCCACTGTCCCCTAAAACAGTAAGAAGTGTCTCCTGAAATACAGACACTTGAGAGAAGCACACAAATAGTGCATATTTAGACTTTTTATTTGTCTTTTAATTAAATATATCTAGAAATAATGTATTCTTTAATTCTGAAGGTGGAAGGAATGTGTGGAGGAGAGGAAAGAATTTAGAGTTTAAAAAAAGAGCAGATACAAAGCCTGCATTGGATTCTACATAAAGTTAACTGTGAGATAGCATCAAGCATCGAAGCCCATACTTAAAAATCCATTGAACTTGGGACTACTTGAAAAATATCTTTTTAAGATCAGATTTTATTTTGTGCTTCAGGAAAATCCACGTCATTCTTAATTAAAAGCATTAAGATGCAATCATTGCTAACATTATAGTATTAAAGATATTTGTTTCCATCTGAATGCACAGAAACACTTTTAAGTAAAACTATATACATATATTTCTCCTAAAACATGGGGATTATTTCTAATATAATACAGTATATATATATATATAAATATAATTTTGCTATTTTTTTCCCTAATACTAACTGTCTTTGATCTCAGTCCTTTCTCAAAC
>NW_011494602.1:276225-277301 GCF_000754665.1 Bison bison bison | reverse complement strand
CCCTTTGAGAGGACAGGGAACATAGCTTTAAAATAGAGGCTAGAATAATTACATGAAGTTAATGTCTTTAATTATACATACTTTCTACTAAATTGAAGTGTTGATGATTTATGAATGTATTTCAGATGTTGCTGTAATGTCTAATCATTTTTGTAATAACTGTCACTTAAAGATGATTTTCTTGGAACTAACTTGAAAGTAGCTGCATCTTTTCTTGCTGGACACAGTCATTTGGTGAAAATTCGATTTACACGCCGGACTCTTTCTTGCAGATACATCTATTGTGATGAAATTGACTTGGCTGCTGACACGGTCTTGGCCACTCTTTATGCTGCCAAAAAGTACATCGTCCCTCACCTCGCCAGGGCCTGCGTCAATTTCCTGGAGACCAGCCTGAGTGCCAAGAACGCCTGTGTGCTCCTGTCCCAGAGCTGTTTGTTCGAGGAGCCGGACCTCACCCAGCGCTGCTGGGAGGTGATCGACGCCCAGGCCGAGCTGGCGCTCAAGTCCGAGGGGTTCTGCGACATCGACTTCCAGACCCTGGAAAGCATCCTCCGCAGGGAAACTCTGAATGCCAAAGAAATTGTGGTCTTCGAGGCCGCTCTCAACTGGGCTGAGGTGGAATGCCAGCGACAGGATCTGGCTTTGAGCATTGAGAACAAGCGCAAGGTGCTGGGCAAGGCGCTCTACTTGATCCGCATCCCGACCATGGCCCTGGACGATTTCGCCAACGGTGCTGCACAGTCCGGAGTCTTGACTCTGAACGAGACCAACGACATCTTCCTCTGGTACACGGCGGCCAAGAAGCCCGAGCTGCAGTTCGTGAGCAAGGCCCGCAAGGGGCTGGTGCCTCAGCGCTGCCACCGCTTCCAGTCCTGCGCCTACCGGAGCAACCAGTGGCGCTACCGGGGCCGCTGTGACAGCATCCAGTTCGCCGTGGACAAGAGGGTCTTCATCGCGGGCTTCGGGCTGTATGGCTCCAGCTGCGGCTCGGCCGAGTACAGCGCCAAGATTGAGCTCAAGCGGCAGGGCGGGGTCCTGGGGCAGAACCTCAGCAAGGAGTTCTCGGACGGCTG
>NW_011494602.1:267800-276125 GCF_000754665.1 Bison bison bison | reverse complement strand
TTCTACACGGCCAGCGTCATCCTGGACGGCAACGAGCTCAGCTACTTCGGGCAGGAGGGCATGACGGAGGTGCAGTGCGGCAAGGTCACCGTGCAGTTCCAGTGCTCGTCGGACAGCACCAACGGCACGGGCGTGCAGGGCGGCCAGATCCCCGAGCTCATCTTCTACGCCTGAGCGCTCCGGCTCCCCGCTTCACGCTCAGCTCGGCTGCAGCCAGCCATCGGCGCGGGCTGTTCGTAAGGAACAGAGCTATGCGCCGGTTCTGATTTCTTTCAACCTTTTTCGTTATGTACAGGCAAAAATGCAGCACTCAGCTTTTAACTGTATGTCAAAAAGCCAAATTCTTAGCAAGGCTTGTGGTTCTTAGAGTTGCACCTATCCACCCAGGGAGATTTTGCATTCTTTTCCGACTGCCCCACTGACCTCCCAGTTTAAGAAGATTTTTGGATCACCTCAGATTTCCTTTGGGGCTTTATTTTGACAAAGAGAAAGAAATACTCTAAAGTAACAGTAGCAATTATTTTTAAACGGAAACCCTCCCTCTCCCCAAACAGATAAACCTCAGTGTACAATTTTGAAAGACATTTTGCTTGATAATAAGTAATAATTTAGAAAGTAGACAGTAGTCATCTTTACCTTCTTATTTCCTTTTAAATATTTTGGGCATTTGCTTTTGGACATTGCTTTTTCTTAAATCCTAAATTCATAAGTTTGTCAAATTTTTAAACTGCAGCTGTCAACGGAAGGTAAAACAAGTAAGAAATGGAAGTTTTAGATCACGACTTTTGCTACAAGCAGATTTGTGTTCTTTTAGTTTAGAAGACAGGCAATTCCAGTACAGAGGCTTCTTCTGGAAGTAACTAAATTGCAAAACTTTATTGTCAACTAGAGAAAAATTGCAGGTCTGTTAATTGAAACTCAAATAGTCTTAAAAGGAAGCCTGAAAAAGTCCCACATGACAAATAGTTTAATTGATGGCACATTATAATCCAGAGTTTGAAAAAGTCAAGCTCTTTTCTCCCTGCTTAGCTTCTGATCCCTGCCACTTGCTGGTTTTCAAAAGTTGTACTGTATAGAATTCCTATTCCCCCATTCCCATGAAAAGAGGACCAAACGATTTCTTCAGATGAATAGAATAACGGTTAGTTTTGTAGTGCCACATGTTAATGTAATAAGATACTTTATGCATTGATTTTTTATTTTTAATCTGAAATATATTTTACTTAATCTGCTTTGACCACATTGTCTCTTCTTCGTTAATTATGATTCTGTCCCATTCCTGGACTGCTAGAATCTGGCCTGTGACCATCTGAACGAGCCATATATGCCTGCAGGGTTTTTAAAAAGTGGTCTGGAGTAATAAACTCGATGATACCTTAATGTTCAGTGCCTCAGCATCACATCCAGTTCTCTTTTTTGTTCTTTTCCCATGGATAGTGTAAACAAAGGCGGGAAAAGCTCGTCAAAACATTCTCCTTCACAAAGGCTTGTGCTGGCTTAGTGCCCGTGACCCTAGTGGTGTACACTGTGGTCGCTCCCAGTTGAAGTATCCACGTGTTTCTGGGCAACTTTTCTGCCCAGTGTGATCCTGAGATGGCTTCCCCGCCACCCAGAGTGTGGTCCCTGGCCACCTCCTTCTCCTGTTCTGAGCCCGAAGCTGGCTCTGGAGCGGGGGCTAGTCCCGGGGTGGGTGTGTGCGTGGGTGCCCGTGCGCATGTGGTGCGCGCCGGCTCAGGAGCTGTCTCCTGCTGCCCGGCCAGCGGGGCTGGGACAGAAGGGGCCCCCTGCCGGGCCCACCCGGCCCGCAGAGGGGGACTGCCTGTGCTTCCGGGCCGCTTCTCTCCCGTAGACGTGGGCTGCTGCTTCGGCCAGCTTCCCCGATGGAGAAAAACACTGGATTACAGAAATGTTTTAATCATCTTTGCCCTTACCCGTGTCTGTTAGCATGGAGGTTCAGAAGCTGTTACCAGTGATTAACAGATGCGTGCTCCCAGGACAAGCTTCCAAAATTATCTAACAGTTATTTCTTATTAGCAAGATGACAGGTAGTAGTTGTGGCAAACCGTCTATGAAACGGAGGTAGGTTTTCAATTAAAAAAACATTTCTACAAAGGGTTTTGTTTATAAATTATGGTTAAACATTTCGGTAACTCATAGCTACCTTGCAATTGGTAGACTGTAGATTTACCTGATTGGAAGGCACTTATTTATAAGCCAGAGGAGAAGAAACTTTTTAGCTCTAATTTCATCATACTAGATTGTTTTGGAGGGGAGTGTGATAACCTTGTTCATTCAGTAACACCCACGATCAGTGCTCCTATTAGTAGCTACCCTCCAGAGGCTGGGAATCTGCTGGGTGAGAGCCCCATGAGATCCTATATACTGGGTATGGAAGAACTTAATTTTATGATAATTGCTGTCACTTGAAGAAAAATTAAAAAACCGTCATCTCATTGGCTGGTGCCAAGAGCTGTGGTATAAATTTGAAGATTGTATTTAAAATAAGAAAATGTTATCTTTTAAATCCTATTCTCCCTTCTGCATTTTCAATGACATGGAATTAAGGCTAATATGCTTGCTTTATTTTCTTTGGTAATCTCAAATTTTGTAGCTTTCAAAACTAGAAACCATTGTTCTGACAAGGCAGGCAACTGCAATGCATAAACACAATTTTATTAAACACTGCCCTGTAGATGCTTTTCCCCACGTATCTGGCAGTCTTTGTTGTCGTTTGTATCCTGGGGATAAGGGGAACTAGGCTAGCAGTTCTAATGTAACATTCTTTAAGCATATCTTAATATAGTATTTAAGTAAATGGTCTAATTTCTACATAATTATTGCACTGAACTGTCTTTTTTTTTAAGGTGTCTAAATAAGCTTGCTAATTCAAGACACTAGCCAGTTGTGCATCAGAGTGCTTGAATTCAGGAGCTTACCGCATTATTTATGAAGGAAAAATATATAAATATGAAGTACCTCATGTTGAATGTTATTGTACTGTATTTTTAATGTAACAGTGCAGATCTTGTTAGACACATGAATGTGTGTAATCATGTTAAATGCAAATAAAATAAAACCGGTTCATATATTTGTCTTCCTTAACATTTTTGTAGGTTCCTTAAAGTAGTAAAAAAACCCATTCTGGCATTTTGGTGCCACTAAACCGTTTAGAGATGGTTTTTTCAAGAGCATCTGTTTGCTAAGTTACTCACATATCATTGATCCCTAAAGAAGTAAAGATCCGGTAAAGAATAATAGAATAATGAATATGTTAATTGGTTGCATTGTTGAAAACCTGAGTGTTAAGTCGATGCACGAGAGTGAGTGGATGCGTCTATGTTCCAGTTGCGGAATTTTGTAGTTGGCTGGTATTCTGATGGCTTAGTTGCTCACATGCCTGTAGAGCTCCCTGAGCTCACTGCTGTTGATGGCAGATCACATCTAGCATTAGCGTGGCCAGTGCTGCTTATCCCTGCTATTATAATAGCTTACACTAGGAATAAAGATCAGTGTGACATGACAGTGATGAATATAATTTTATGTCTTCAACTGGTTTTCCATTATATTTCCCTATATCAAGTACATTTATATACACACATAACTATATACATGCATTTTTTTCACTATAACTTTGTTACTTATATACTAGAGTTTATTGTAAAGCCCTGTGTATTTGCTTAACTACTTCATCTACCCTTAGTTCAGTTTCTATAACATACCTGCTCAAAGAAATTTTGGAATTATTCCATAGAATAAGAGAACTGGAAATACCCATTCTCATCAGCTTAATTACCACCTGAATTGCAAAGGTCTTTAATCCAGCAGAGTCTTAGCCTTTATGTCCTCTCTGGCGCTCTTTAAGCTTAACCCACATGTGTTTGTTTTCAATATCCCAAGACAATTCAAAATGATCCTCCTTTATTTTTGGTACTCAGAATCAACACTTCACTGAAATTACACTTTCTTCCCAATGACTCTGACTTCCCTACAAAAGCCATAGACTTAACGTTGAGGAGGAAAAAACAAAAACACAGAACAGGAAGGAGAAAAATTACTCCTGAGGAAGTAAGTAGCATGAAACTTAGAGGCCAAAACAAGCAAGTGACTCTGAGAGCCTGCAGTATCTTGATTAGAGAGGGCTTTGTGTGCCTTTGAGGTGCTGCAGTAGAAGATGACTGTATTTTTTGATTTCTAATCAATACGTTTCAGCATATTTTCTAAGCCATTTACATTTATTGGTTAGCTACTTTCTTTGCTCAAAACTTCACGTTATCCTCCATTTTTTTAAGAAAAGATCATCTGACAAAACTAAAACCAGGGGGAAATTTCCACAATAGAATCACTTTGTTTATTTCTATAACTACCCTAAGGGCTGGTGAGAAAAGTCTCTCAACCAAGATACAGTTCGGTAAGTGTAAAGAAATTATTTGTGAGGAAGACAATGGTTGCCTTGGTCACACACACACACCACTCAGTATATGACGGTAGCATCTGTAGGTGAGTCACTGAAGAGTCTGGGTGCGTTTGCCTAACATAGGCACCCCCCCTGTTGTTTCATCTCGGCCTTTTTGAGTGGGAGAGGTGGGGAAGGTACCATTCCTATTTATGCAGATCTTAAATGTCCTTATAATGGTAGTTTTCTATTTGCCTGTTTACTTAAACGTCCATTGGACAGCAGTTGTACCAGCAGATGCTACTGTTTTATACTTGGCCATCTGAAAAGCCAAATATCAAGAGAGATAGTTAAACAGAAAACCCACCATTTACTTTGTCAAATCCATACTTTGTGTATAGGATATAGTTAACGTTTCCTGTTAAACTGCTACCCCTGAATCGTTGGTTTGTTCCCACTAACTCCAGTAGTAACCAAGCTGAGTTGTAAGACGAGGGGCTGTGCTTTAGATGGCAGGGATGATTTTTTCACTTCATGCAGCAGCAGTACAGAAATTGTTTCAAAATGGAGGTGTATTTTTTTTGTTTTTATGACTTTGATGAACAGTTTGTATTCAGTAGACCATCTCTTTTACATCAGTTTATTTTTAGAAGAATGAAACTATACCTGGAAAATTTTTTAAAGTCATACTAGTGGGCTTGTTAATTTAATTTTGTACTTTTTAACTTATTGAAGTATAGTTGATCTACAGTGTTATTAGCTTTTGCTGTACAGCTACAGTCACACACACATATGTGTGTGTACATATATACACATATGCTGCTGCTGCTGCTGCTGAGTCACTTAAGTCCTGTCCGACTCTGTGCGACCCCATAGACGGCAGCCCACCAGGCTCCTCCGTCCATGGGATTTTCCAGGCAAGAGTACTGGAGTGGGGTGCCATCGCCTATATATGTAAATATACAAATGCCAAAGAATGCTCAAACTACTGCATGATTGCACTCATCTCACGTTCTAGCAAAGTATTGCTCAAAATTCTCCAAGCCAGGCTTCAACAGTATGTGAACCGTGAATTTCCAGATGTTCAAGCTGGATTTAGAAAAGGCAGAGGAACCAGAGATCAAATTGCCAACATCCACTGAATCATCAATAAAGCAGCAGAATTCCAGAAAAACATCTACTTCTCCTTTATTGACTATGCCAAAGCCTTTGACTGTGTGGTTCACAACAAAGTGGAAAGTACTTAAAGAGATGGGAATACCAGACCACCTGACCTGCCTCCTGAGAAATCTGTATGCAAGTCAGGAAGCAACATTTAGAACTGGACATGGAACAATAGACTGGTTCCAAATCGGGAAAGGGGTACATCAAGGCTGTATATTGTCACCCTGCTTACTTAACTTATATGCAGAGTACATCATGAGAAATGCTGGACTGGATGAAGCACAAGCTGGAATCAAGATTGCCAGGAGAAATATCAATCACCTCAGATATGCAGATGACACCACCCTTATGGCAGAAAGTGAAGAGGAACTAAAAAGCCTCTTGATGAAAGTGAAAGAAGAGAGTGAAAAGTTGGCTTAAAGCTCAACATTCAGAAGACTTAAGATCATGGCATCTGGTCCCATCACTTCATGGCAAATAGTTGGGGAAACAATAGAAACAGTGGCAGACTTTATTTTGGGGGGCTCCAAAATCACTGCAGATGGTGACTGCAGCCATGAAATTAAAAGACGCTCCTTGGAAGAAAAGTTAGAACCAACCTAGACAGCATATTAAAAAGCAAAGACATTACTTTGCCAATAAAGGTCTGTCTAGTCAAAGTGATGCTTTTTCCAGTAGTCATGTATGGATGTGACAGTTGGACTATAAAGCTAGCTGAGCACTGAAGAACTGATGCTTTTGAACTGTGGTGTTGGAGAAGACTTGAGAGTCCCTTGGACAGAAAGGAGATCCAACCAATCCATCCTAAAGGAAATCAGTCCTGAATATTCATTGGAAGGACTGATGCTGAAGCTGAAACTCCAATACTTTGGCCACCTGATGTGACGAGCTGACTCATATGAAAAGACCCTGATAATTTATGCAGATATTTATGCAGATCTTAAATGTCCTTATAATGGTAGTTTTTTATTTGCCTGTTTACTTAAATGTCCATTGGACAGCAATTGTACCAGCAGATGCTACTGTTCCCTGATGTTGGGAAAGGTTGAGGGCAGGAGGAGAAGGGGATGACAGAGTATGAGACAGTTGGATGGCATCACCAACTCAATGGACATGAGTTTGATTAAACTCTGGGAGTTGGTGGTGGACAGGGGGGCCTGGCGTGCTGCAGTCCATGGGGTCACAAAGAGTTGGACACAACTGAGCTGAACACATACATTCTTTTTCCATTATGGCTTACTATAGAGTGTTGGGGAATACAATTCCTTGTGCTATACAGCAGGACCTTGTTATTTATTCGTTCTTTATAGCAGTTTGCATCTGATCATCTCAAGCTCCCAATCCATCCTACCCCCACCCCCTTCCTCTTGGCAACCACAAGTCTGTGCTTTATCTGTGAGTCTATTTCTGTTTCAGAGAGAAGTTCACTTACGTTATATTTTAGATTCCACATGTAAGCCTTATCACATGGTATTCTCCTTCAGACTTGATTTAGTATGATAATCTCTAGGTCCATCTGTGTTGCTTCCAGTGGCATCATTTCATTCTTTTTTATGGCTGAGTAGTATTTCACTGTGTGTACACCACATCTCTATCCACTCATCTGTTGATGGACAGTTAGGTTGCTTCCTTGTCTTTGCTATTGCAAATACTGCTGCTATGAATATAGTATATTTTTGAATTATCTTTTTTTTTATATTTTACTATTACAGTTTTGTCCAGATACTTGCTCAGGGGTGAAATTGCTAAATCATATGGCAACACTAGTTTTTTATGGAAAATTCCACACTGTTTTCCATAGTGGCTGTACCAATTTACATTGCCCCCAGCAGTATAGCGGGGTTCTCTTTTCTTCACACCCTCTCCAGCATATTGGCCATTCTGACTGATTTGAGGCGTTACCTCATTGAAGGCCTTGTTCATTTTAACAAGAAGTGTTGCAGTAAGTCTTCATGACCAGTATAGAGCATAAAGACTGTTTTGCAAGAAACTAGAAAAGTACAAAATAATATTTTGATATGTAGCAGTCTTCACTGTGTCTGTACAATTTGCATTTTCCTTCCTAAGCTATTATGTTCAAAAGGTAATCAAAAGGAAGATAATAACTATTTAAGGAAGCTTCAAATAATCTTTCAAAGCTTGAAATGGAGAGTACCACCTTCTGCTATATAGTAGAATCCATAAAATCACACTTCTGAGATTCTTTACATCTTAGAGAATTTTCACTTTTGTGCTTCCCTTAACCAGCTCCAAACTTAAATTTTTTTTCTGCACCTTGTCCAGTAGTGCAGAAACACTCAGAACACCTGAGCCTTATCCAGTTCAAAACTCAAGAAAAATTTCAATTCTGAGAATATTTGGAGGCATTAGTGGACTAAGGAATTTTAGTATTGTAGCTTCCCAGGACGGAGAAGGCAATGGCACCCCACTCCAGTACTCTTGCCTGGAAAATCCCATGGACAGAGGAGCCTGGAAGGCTGCAGTTCACGGGGTCGCAAAGAGTCAGACTCAACTGAGCGACTTCACTTTCACTTTTCACTTTCATGCACTGGAGAAGGAAATGGCAACCCACTCCAGTGTTCTTGCCTGGAGAGTCCCAGGGACGGGGGAGCCTGGTGGGCTGCCATCTATGGGGTCGCAAAGAGTCGGACACGACTGAAGTGACTTAGCAGCAGCAGCTTCCCAGGAAAGATAGGTTTAATGAATCATTCGGGGGTTAACTCAACGTTCATTCATTCGTTGACCATTCATGGATCCTTGGCTTCATC
>NW_011494602.1:237170-267700 GCF_000754665.1 Bison bison bison | reverse complement strand
TGCTGATACGGGGGCTATTGAGTGCGCAGTGCTGCCCTCCTGTTGGCGCCAAGCATTGTGCACGGCTGCCTCCACCCACAGAAGTGCTGATACGGGGGCTATTGAGTGCGCAGTGCTGCCCTCCTGTTGGCGCCAAGCATTGTGCACGGCTGCCTCCACCCACAGAAGTGCTGATACGGGGGCTATTGAGTGCGCAGTGCTGCCCTCCTGTTGGCGCCAAGCATTGTGCACGGCTGCCTCCACCCACAGAAGTGCTGATACGGGGGCTATTGAGTGGAGCCTCGGAAACTGCCTCTCCTGGGAGCATGCACACGATGCTGACTGACAGCCTTGTCTGCAGATCGCACTTTGAGTAGCTCCCACCTACCTCTGGTAGAAGAAAAAGCGATGCTGAGCTGGACTTTGAAGGATGTGTTAGAATCATCTAGTGAAGACTCATGACACAAATTAGAAGGGAAGGAATAAGGATTGGGGCTTTCCATGTGGCGCTGATGGTAAAGAACCCTGTTAATGCAAGAGACATGAGACGCGGGTTTGATCCTGGGTTGGGAAGATTTCCCTGGAGGAGGAAATGGCAACCCAATATTCTTGCCTGGAGAATTCCATGGACAGAAGAGTCTGGTGGGCTACCATCCATAGGGTCACAGAGTGGGACACAACTGAAGTGACTTAGCACACACACACACAGATAGGGATGAAGGGAATTCCAGAAGAGAGAGCAGAGGGATAGTATTGGAAACAGCTTAATACAGCTCACATAAAGGGCACCTATGAGAGAACAAGAGCGCCTCCTGTGTGCCAGCTGTGGTACGGGATAATGAACTGGGCAGGCACGGGGAGCACTTATACGTTTGGCTGAATTACTGGCTTTCATCTGCAGGATAAAGCAGTGACACTGAAGATATTTGAGATAGATAAGGCAGCAGTTTCTTGTTTTAAAACCATTTTTCTGAACTTAAGGAAGGCCAGCCTGGATCAGATTAGAGGCAGGAGGAGAGGGTGGACCTATGAGTAATGCATGCAAAGATCAAAGAAGGCTGGGGAATGGAGAGGAGGATGAGGATTCCAGAGGAACAGAGGAGAGACAGTCAGGGTCCAGTGGCTGCAACATCCAGGCAGAAGTGGGCTTGTGAGACTGGAGTGAAGCCTCTTGTCTTATATTTACCTTTATGGAGAGGGAAAGAAAACAGCTTTTATTCTACCATCCTCTATAGACGGTTTATAGGTACCCATCCTTGATTCTAAGATTCTTTTCAGTTCAGTTCAGTCGCTCAGTCATGTCCAACTCTTTGCAACCCCATGGACTGCAGCACACCAGGCCTCCCTGTCCATCACCAACTCCTGGAATTTACTCACACTCATTTCCATCGAGTTGGTGATGCCATCCAACCATCTCATCCTCTGTCGTCCCCTTCTCCTGCCTTCAGTCTTTCCCAGCATCAGGGTCTTTTCCAGTGAGTCAGCTCTTCACATCAGGTGGCCAAAGTATTGGAGTTTCAGCTTCAACATTAGTCCTCCCAGTGAACACTCAGGACTTTTTAGGAAGAAGAAAAACAAGAGAGTCCACTTAGAGTGCTGGTTCATAACAGGCTGCAGGAAGACTACCTGGATTTGAAGCTCTAATTGCATGTGGCTTCAGGCAAGTTACTTAACCTCTCTGAGCCTCAGTTCTCTTAAGGCAGTAATAACTGCTTCCTCACAAAGTTATGTTGATGATTAAATAAATTAATATTTCTAAAGAGCTTATGACAGTACCTGGCAAACAGGAAGCATCATTATAGTATTATGTGAAACCAAATATAAAAGGCCACAAATGAAACCCATGCATTTTCCTCTTATGTACGCTTGTATGAAAACCAGTTTGCACACACTTTTAATAAGTTGTCAGTGCTGAAAATTAAAGTCATTTTGTTGCTATCCTTTAAAATATCCAGTGACTAGGAGTATATAAAGTTACAAGGAGCTGTGTTGTTGTGAAATTCTCATATTGTAACTGAATTTTTAATAATTATTTAAATTCTGTGATGGTAATGAGAGGCAAATGAGATAGATGGATTCTAGTGTATCAGTGGCTTCTGTGCTAGGAAATTATCTAGGATTCTTCAGAAAAGTACCCTGGAAAAGCTGGGTGTGAGAGTACTTGGTGAGTTTTTGAAAGACCTTTTGAAGACATTTTCCAGGAGGAGTCTGTTTTGCAGGTAAAAGAATAGCCCCCTTTCCTAGTTCTGCTAGAGTCAAAGTAAGCTCTTTTCTTGGCTAAGAGTCTTAGACAATTTTGGACATAACCCCTTCTCCAAATATTTGGGAATTAAAATGGGTTTTAGCTTTGACATTATTTGCTGTGTGTTGAGAGCAGGTTTGACCTTTATTATGAGTGATGTGACTATTACAGGGACTGTTTCAATGGCTGATTGTTTTCACTCGGGTAAACACAGGTGTGTCAGGAGCCCTGGCAGCTGAGTCGTGTCCCCCGAGGGTGGCACTCCACCACCCCCCCACCACTATACACCCATCTGCAGGATCAGTGCTGGGCCCTGGTTTCCCAGAAGTTCATTTCTGATCCCTTTCTTCTGTATTCTCTGTTTTACAAAATATTACTTCAGGAGCCTCACCCCCAGAGATTCTCTTTTAGGGGCCAGTCACTTCTTTGCAAAGCTGACAGCATGAATGAGTGACTCTGACGCCCATGAAAGGTTGAGAACCCCTGGTGTAGATAAGTTGTGCTAAAACTTTTACACACGTGCACGTCTAGCTTCTGCACTCTGTTCCCTGCTGGGGACTCCGGCATCACACGTGCCCTGAAATCGGTCTGATGCTTATGTTCTGAAACCATGGGTGCTGCAGTGAACCCCAAATGCAACCAAACCACTGTTGGTGGCATTAGTGTATGAAATAAATGCGGGCTTTCAGAAGGCCCAGTCTCTGATTCCCTGACCTCTTGACCCTGACCTCTGCCCGTTGGGCTCACTCGTGTCAATCTCCCTGTACCCCAGCCCTCTAACCTGTGCCCCAAACTTTAGAGACCCAGCTCTTTCATCAATGTCTGGCTCACGGACCATGCCACTTGTTTAAGTTCAGATCACCATTAACTGGTGTCAGTGCCTGCCCTCGTTTGGGATTCCAGTTCTCAGCCCTTTCTCTGGAACATTCCACCTCCTTCAGGAGTATGCTGGCCACTCGGGCTGACATATCCTCTCCCAGCCTCCAGGCTCAGGCTGATCTCCACTCCAGGCCCAGTGGATCGGGAGATCCACTCCCTGGTCCTAGGGGAAACTCCTGTCCAGCCTGTCCTGTAGCTGTTGCTCTCTGTTCATTTCTTCGTACCTCTGACCCGACCCCCTAGAATGGCATACTTACAATACCACAGAAATCCATCTGTGCTCCCAAGTTTTGGAGCTATGCGGGCAGTCTGGGCAGCTCTGCACACTGACGGCCTCACGTGTGAGGGCTGGCCGCCTTTGGCTGGGCGGCTTTGCTCTGTCTGTCCTCCAGCAAGCTAGCCTGGGTTTGGTCCCATGGTGATGACCGAGGCCACGAAAGTCACCTGCTGATGCAGGAGGAAACGGGGGGCCTCTCAAGGCTTGGGTTCAGAATTTGCATATCATCATTTGTCTATGGGATCGCACAGAGTCAGACACGACTGAAGCGACTTAGCAGCAGCAGCAGCCAGAATAGGTCAGAAGACCCCCCGATACGGGGGGTAGGGGGATTTAGGCTCCATCTCTTTACTGAGAAGTGCAGCAAAGGCACGTGGCGGAGGCTGTGAGTAAGTAGGGGTGGCTAATCAGACCATTTATTTATGTTCACATTTCCTTTTAAAAATTTTTTTAGTAAATTTTTAAAATTAAGTTTTACTGGAGTGTAGTTGCTTTGGATTCCCAGGTGGTGCGGCAGTAAAGAATCTGCCTGCCAGTGCAGGAGACAAGAGTTTGATGCCTATGGGGAAGATTCCCTGGAGGAGGAAATGGCAACCCACTCCAGTATTCTCACCTGGGAAATCTCATGGACCGGGGAGCCTGGCGGGCTACAGTCCGTGGGGTTGCAAAGAGTCAGACACAGTTGGGCACGGCACGGCACAGCATCGATAGTGTATGTATGTGTCAACCCCAATTGCACCCCCCGCCTTTCCCCCTCGGTGTCCATGCGTTTATTATCCGTGTCTGTATTTCTGCTTTGTCAGTAAGGTCTTCTATATAATTTTTCTAGATCCCACATATATGCATTAGTGTAGGATGTTTGTTTTTCTAACTTACTTCACTCTGTAGGACAGGACACTCTGTGTCCATCCGTGTCTCTACAAATGACCCAGTTTCATTTAATTGGACCATTTATGCCATCAGGCAGTGAGCACATGTGCCTGGAATGTGGGAGGGGCCCACACGAGCATACAGTGCTGCTTCTAACTTGGCCCCAGACTCAGTTCCTGCTGAAGTTGTCCACAGAGACTCCACTTGAGCAAAAGGCACTAGTGAACGTGATTATTTTGTAGGGGAGAGGAGAAGGAATCCCTTTCGTGCCCTTAAACTGTCAAAACATTCCCTTAGCAGGTCTCCTCCCCAGGTAACTAGTTGGTTGTTCTACCAAGAGGTGCCCAGTCCCCCAGGCACAACTGTGTCTTCTCCCCAGACCACTTCTTGCCCGCTAGCTCCAGCTCCTCACCCTGGAGTCTTCACCTGGAGCTAGCAGACACCTCAGTGTCAGATTTGTCTTGTCACTTACAGCATCCCTTCTGCTCTTGTATACCTGCCCTTGGCATTGCTGTGCAGTTGTACTCAAAAGCCAGGCCTTGGGAAAACAAGAAAGAGCTGTGGAGGTGGGTGGGAAGGAGCCTTTCCCTTCTGTGTGGTTGTTTTTTTTTTTTTGGTTTTTTTTTTTTTAAGGTTTTTTTTAAAAATATGGATGTGGGTGGACCATGTTTAAGATCTTTATTGAAGGTTACAATATTACTTCTGTTTTATGTTTTGGTTTTTTGGCTACAAGGAATGTGGGATCTTAGCTCGATCTTGCACCCACTGCAGTAGAAGGTGAAGTTAACCACTGGACCGCCAAGGAAATCCCCTTTCGAATGTCTTCATCATCATTAACAGCAACACCCCAGGAAACCTGTGCTGGTCCAAGAGCTTCGCCCAGGAACGAAGACAGGCAGTGTTGGCCCTCAGAGGGTCAGGAAGGGAAGAGGGATTGGACTGGGATATCACAGCTCAGCCAGTCCTGGGGGGATATAAATAGTGGGGGGGTGGCAGGAGCAGAGAGGAAGCATGGGGTCTCAGGTGAGCAGGAAACGTCATGTAACTTCTCTCCTGGGAGCTGCTCACTTCCATGTCTCCTAGAGAGTTCCTGACCGGGGACCACCCAGGAGAATCAGCAGGTGGAAAGGTTTAGGAAGAGCCCAACAACTGACAGGCTGGCTGTATCACCTGCTTTCCTAAGGCCTGTGTGGCGAGAACCTGCTTAATCTGCTCTGTCTCGTGGCCTTAGTGAACAAGTGCTCGGTGTGGCCTTTGTAACACTGCTTTGTCACCTCACACGTGTATTTGTCAGTCCGCTCTTTCCTCTCTGGTCTTTTGGGAAATAAGGCAATGCCCTTGATTCTGCTTCCATTCTTTTCCTCTCTGAGGAAGCCCTCCCTCACCAGCATTCCTGCTCTCTCTCTGTTCCTCTCCCGCAGTACGGAAAGTTTTCACTGGTGGAGTATCCTAGATCCTGTGTTCCCCACTGAGGAATTATGCTTGATTACTGTTAGTTACCAGCCAGAGCCTCAGTTGCTAAAAGAGTTGCTATAAATCTGGGGGAGAATTGCATGCCTTCCCCGAATGTCAGATTTATTTGCCACATGAGTTTATCAAAAATTCAGAAAGAAGCAATTCATGCCCTAGAAAAATCAGTCTTCCCCTTAGGAAAAGCCCCGTGACTGTAGGTCCAGTTTGGTTTGGAGGGAGCATCCAATGTGAATGGGTGCCTCAGGCCCTGGGGGCTTCCCAGAGATTGGCTGCCATCCACCAATCAGAAGCCTGGGCTGAACATGAGCATCTCCTGGGCAAACTTCTGCCCAGCAACGCAAGGTGAAAGGTTCCCATCCCCCTTTCCTCCCCTCCTCACACTCAGGAGCAACATGCTTCCCTCTACAGACAGCTCCTGAGAAAGCAAAGAGTTGACTGCAGCCATTTCTGGTAAGATTCCCGTGTCCAGACTGACCAAATGTGCAGAGAACTCTTAATTTGGGGTGGATTTTGGGTGTCTGTGGTGGGTTTTATTGCCGTTCTTCAGTGTTTATTCAGACCAAGTTCCGAAGTCAGGAAGAAAATGAACGGAGCTCTTCCCTGTAATGGCAGAGAAACTCCCTCCTTTCCAGGCAGACAGTTATCAGATGGAGAAAACCAGATCTTCCATCTACACGTGACCTTGGCCTCCAACTCCTGACGGCTTCAGAAATGAGCAGGAAAGTGACTAGAAACAGGAAGGTGCAGCAAGATTAGTCAGGAAAGGAATGGGAGGGAGGGAGGGAGAGACTGATGTAGAGCTTCCTCTAGAGGCCAAGTCTTTGGAAGGAGGAGGAAGGGAAGCAGTGCTACTGAATCTTGACAAGCCAGGAAGCTCTGGGACCCTCCCTGGCCCGCCTCCCATGCTCCCCAAGGAGCCTTTGAGGCTTGCCAAGCCGTCCATTAGAGTTCTGTGAATGGCCTCCCCAGGGCTTTTGCTCAGAGGCTCTTCAGCTTCGGGGCCTCCAAATAGAGCCCAGAGTGCAGGGCAGACCCAGCAGCCATCTGAGGATGAGAGGGAGACAAGAAACCGGCCTGCCTTGACTCATCTTTGTCAAGCATTGCCCTCGGGCCCTGGAGGCGCTGAAAGGATGTGTCCTGCACCAGAAAGAACCAAGTCTGTACAAAGTATGCATAAAATAGATAGCTAATGAGAACCTACTGTAAGGCACGGGGAACTCTGCTCGGTGCTCTGTAGTGACCTAAATGGAAAGGAGATCCAGAAAAGAGGAGACATACGTAGACGTAGAGCGGATTCACTTTGTTCTGCAGAGGACACGGAGACAACACTGTCAAGCAGCTACACTCCAATAAGAATAAATTTAAAAAGAAAGAAAGAACCCAGTCTGGCTCGGGGTAGCCCCAGAATACCTGGAGCCTCTGATGGTGTCGAGTTTCCTGAAGTCAGCCTCATCTGGAAAGTCTGAGACCCTTCTGGCTTGCGCATGTCCCTCTCTTTTCTATGTCTTTCCTCAATGGCAGTACCCCCTTGCTCCCCGCCTTCCAGCTTTCACCCTTGAGCTCAGGCAATCCATCCCATTCCTGCCCCACCCCATGCCCACATTCATCAGGAAAGGTGGTGGGGTGAGAACCGCCCTAGCCTCTCACAACACAAGAGCACTTCACAACAGTTGGGGGAGAGAGAGGGGCAGAGACCCCCCTGAAGAGGCCACAGGCCCCCGTCCCATGATGAGGGCAAGTGGGAACCTAGGCGACTGCGGCCAGACCCCTGATCTCCAACCAGCCAGTGGACAAGGAGAGGCAGCACACGTGGCTTCTTGCAGCCTAAAAAAATAAAAGGAGCTAGTTCTCAGGCTTTGCCATGTGCCTGCCATTTACAAGGAGCTGTGCCGTCTTCTTAAACTCCTGCTAAGACGCCCTGGTTAGAGAAACAAATTACCAAGTACAACCAGAAAGCGGTCTTTCACAGGTCATTATCAGGGCCTTGTCAGTGCCACGCCTGATTGGGAGCCACTCTCAGAATCATGTAGATTCTCTTGTCAGGGGGAGCTCTTTCTACTGCTTCCTGCTGTCCTGTCATTTGTGC
This sequence comes from Bison bison bison, assembly GCF_000754665.1. Classification (NCBI taxonomy): domain Eukaryota; kingdom Metazoa; phylum Chordata; class Mammalia; order Artiodactyla; family Bovidae; genus Bison; species Bison bison. The sequence continues at coordinate 259,894 of NW_011494602.1, read as the reverse complement.
TAACCCCCAAAGGCAGTGTTAAATTGATGTCATCGTTCCAATTTCTTCCTGGAAGCATTTTTCCTTTCTGGTTAACAATGGGAACATTTGCACAATAATCAGGAGAGACTAGTAGCCAAACAAGAATTCTGTGAAAACCCCTAACTGGAATGAAGGCATTCATTTCTGCCCTGGTCCCAGGCCCCATCATTCTGGGGCTACAAAGAAGGATGAATCACACACGTGATAAGATAAAGAAAAATAAAGAAGTAAAGTAAAAACATCTGCTTTATTGACTATGCCAAAGCCTTTGACTGTGTGGATCACAACAAACTGTAGAAAATTCTGAAAGAGATGGGAATACCAGACCATCTGACCTGCCTCTTGAGAAACCTGTATGCAGGTCAGGAAGCAACAGTTACAACTGGACATGGAACAACAGGCTGGTTCCAAATAGGAAAAGGAGTATGTCAAGGCTGTATATTGTCACCCTGCTCATTTAACTTATATGCAGAGTACATCATGAGAAACACTGGGCTGGATGAAGCACAAGCTGGAATCATGAATGCTGGGAGAAATATCAATAACCTCAGATATGCAGCCGAGAAGGCAATGGCAACCCACTCCAGTACTCTTGCCTGGAAAATCCCAGGGATTGCGGAGTCTGGTAGGCTGCAGTCCATGGGGTCGGGAAGAGTCGGACATGACTGAGCGACTTCACTTTCACTTTTTGCTTTCATGCATTGGAGAAGTAAATGGCAACCCACTCCAGTGTTCTTGCCTGGAGAATCCCAGGGATGGGGAAGCCTGGTGGGCTGCCATCTATGGGGTCGTACAGAGTCGGATGTGACTGAAGCGATTTAGCAGCAGCAGCAGCAGATATGCAGATGACACCACCCTTATGGCAGAAAGTGAAGAAGAACTTAAGAGCCTCTTGGTGAAAGTGAAAGAGGAGAATGAAAACGTTGGCTTAAAGCTCAACATTCAGAAGACGAAAATCAATCATGGCATCTGGTCCCATCACTTCATGGCAAAAAACGGGGAAACAGTGGAAACAGTGACAGACTTTATTTTGGGGGCTTCTAAATTACTGCAGATTGTGACTGCAGCCATGAAATTAAAATACTCTTGCTCCTTGGAAGAAAAGCTATGACCAACCTAGACAGCATATTAAAAAGCAGAGACATTACTTTGCTAACAAAGGTCCATCTAGTCAAAGGTGTGGTTTTTCCAGTAGTCATGTATGGATATGAGAGTTGGACTAAAAAGAAAGCTGAGCACTGAAAAATTGATGCTTCTGAACTGTGGTGTTGGAGAAGATTCTTGAGAAATCCTTGGGCAGCAAGGGGATCAGTTCATCCTAAAGAAAATCAGTTCTGAATATTCATTTGAAGGACTGGTGCTGAAGCTGAAACTCCAGTACTTTGGCCACCTGATGTGAAGAACTGACTCACTGGAAAAGACCCTGATGCTGGGAAAGATTGAAGGTGGGAGGAGAAGGGGATGACAGAGGATGAGATGGTTGGATGGCATCACTGACTCAACGGACTTGAGTTTGAATAAACTCCAGGAGTTGGTGATGGACAGGGAGGCTTGATGTGCTGCAGTCCATGGGGTCACAAAGAGTCAAGACACAACTGAGCGACTAAACTGAACTGAATGGAAAAGCAGTTCCAAAATGAGAAAAAACTTATTGCCTTCAATCAGGAAGAGGATTCAGTTTGAGAATTATGGAAGTGTAGAATTACTACCAAACTAAAAATTGAAAAGAATGTTGATAATTGTTGAACTGGGTGAGAGATACATACATGAATTTCACTGTACAATCTGTGTTTGTGTATACTTGAAAATTTCCATAATAAAATATTAGATTGTGGTAGGAATCGGATCAAGAGGTCATGCATGGCACAGTAGTTCCTAGGCAGAGACCATTTGCCCCCTAAATTTAATTAGCTAGGCTGACAGGACCCATTCAGTCAGTTACAGCTGAAAGCATGTTTGAAAGTAAACCTGGCTTATTCAGACACACGTGGGCAAAGGGGTCTCTGATCAGCCCACCTTTCGTATCATATAATGCAGCCTAAGGTTTTCATAAGTGCTGGATTTGGGGATTTTAAAACAAAATGTACACGCACTTAAATGCAAGGATTGACATGTATACTTAGTTGCTTAAATGAGGACTCCTACTTCATAAAATTCTTAATTAAATGGGAAAAGCGTTCTACATTCCTGATCTTTGTTAATCATATCTGGGAGAAGCCTGGACGTTTAGGTCGTGATTTCATTAGGGCATTCTTACAGTTCCCTGGGTGGCAACCTAATCTAATTTTAGCAAATTTTAATTGCAAGTGCTGTGAGTGTTTGAACTGGAGTTGAGTCTGAGATATTCTGTCTTCTGGAAGTAGCACAACCAACCCTTCTACTCCAGACCCTCCATTGAACCAAGCCCAACCTGAAGAGTTATACAGCCCAGGACAGTTGTACAAGTGGCAACCTAAGAATTATGTGTTTAAATATGAAAAGTTGTAAGTCCAGCTAACAAATCGCTAAATAAAATATATTCTAGTATTCTACCTTGACAAGTATGACTTTGTAGCAGCCTGTAAGGCCAGGCTCAAATTTTGAATGCTTGGTCCCTGGGAGGCCTGCCCCAGGGAACGTGGGGGTTGAGGCAAGGTGGTCCCTGGCTCCTAGGCTCCTGGCCATAGCCCACATCCTTTCTCCAGAACCCTGTCTTTATCTCGCAGCACAAAACAGGGGCCTCCTTGCTCATGCATGGTTTCCTTAGCCCATACATTCAACTCCGTCCATCCCAGTCCAACCCCAGTTACCCTATGGCCAACCCTGGGGCCTAGAGGTGGACAAGTCCTCGCTTGCCCTGTCCTCATGAAGAGGTGAGCTAGAGGCCACGAGGACAGAGAATTCCAGAAAACCAGATACTACGTGATCCAGAGACTGAAGCAAATGTTCTAGAAAGACATGTCCCCTTGACTGATTTTCAGGGCTTAAGGGAATCCATAGGAAAGAGCTCTGTCTCTTCCTCTTCCTCTGTCAGACCCCAGATATTAGCATGTCCCCAGGGGCTCAGTGTTGAGCTCTGTAACCCTCTAGTACTTTCTGGTACTTTCTTCCTAAGTGATCTCATCTGTTTCCATGGTTTTATATCCCTATTCATTCATTTAACAAATATTCCTATTTCTAGGTACTGGGGATACAGTAGTTTTAAAAAGGGGAAAAAAATCCCTGGATCACAGAGCTTTCTTTCCACCCAGGAGACAGATGATGAGTAAGATGTGGCAGTTTTAAGCATAACCCTAAATTCTCTGTTACTCCATTCAGTGTGAGATAGGGTCAATGGCTACTTGCTTGAACTCCAGTGGTCCTTGGAGTCCAGCAGAAGTGATGCTGTGTGACTTCAAAGGCTATGTCAACAAAGGACATGACCTCGTTCAATGGAAATGCTTACTCCTAGAGCCTTGCATGGTCACATTGGAAATATCCTGAGACCACCATGCTGGAGAGTCTACATGTTGGCGTTCTGGTCGACATTGCCAGCTGAGTCTGCCCTTCCACCCAGGCATGCGATGCGAGAGGGAAGCCAGCTTGGAAGTGGATGCTGCAGCCCTGCTGTTCTGGCCCCAGCCATTTCATCACTTCCAGCTGAGGTCCCAGATATCAGGGCCAGAGAGGACCTGTGCTCACTGTGCCTCCTCCAGTACTGGCCCACAGAGTCTATGAACAGGATAAAATGTGTAAACGGCAGGCACATGGCAAAGCTCAAGAGCTAGCTCCACTATTTGGGGGCAGGATGTATATACTGGGTTCTAAATTCATATCTCCAGCCGAGACCTGAGTTCCAGGTCATATGTATAGCTCCACTATATTCAACTTCATTTGAATCTTTAAGCAGACATCTCAAAATTTCCTCTTCCACCTTCCTCTGCATCATAGTAAGAGGGAAATGTAGACTAATTAAAACAGGGAAATGCGTTTCACACGCCTCTTTTGTTAAATTACTTATTTATTTATTTATTTATTTGTGGTTGTGCTGGGTCTTCGGTGCTGTACCTGGGCTTTCTCTAGTTGCTCAAGTGAGGGTTACTTTCGAGTTGCAGTATGCGGGCTTCTCACGATGGTGGCTTTTCTTGTTGCAGAGTGCAGGCTCAGTAGTCATGGCATGTGGGCTTATTTGCTCCGCAGCATAGGGGATCTTCCCAATCCAAGGATCGAACCTCCTGCATTGGCAGGAGGATTCTTTACTGTTAGACCGCCAGGGAAGCCTCCATGCACATCTGCACACAAGCACATACATACACATGCACACATGACGAAAAAGAAGGTTCCTTCCATTCAGCCAGAGAGGTGAACACCAGAGCTCAGAAAGTGGCTGGTGACCCACTGGAATCCTCTTCAACATCAGAGCGTCTGGAGGCATCTGGGAATGGGAGTTCAGGTAGCAACAGCAGTAGCATCAGAGAGAACAGGCGCCGAGGACAACTCCATGCAGAAACGGCCATGTGGACCAGTCGTGTAAGAGAAGCAACTGCAGTTGACAGAAGCAGGGGTTAGAAAGAATTAAACATGAGACAAATACGACTATCATCTGCCAACTCTGCTGGCTGCCGGAGAGACACAGGAAAGGGACAGACTGAGGTCTCACCATCTGGTAGCCAGTGAGTCTACAGATTTCAGGGTAAACCACTCAAGTAGCATTCCCTGGATCCTGCAAGCTGGTACGGTGAGCAAACATTGGGTAATACAAGAGACTAATCTGGAAGGACACATATGGTTCTTTGAGCACTGGCTTGCAGATCAAATCTATAAAATCATATGCAGAAGTTAGCCTCTAAGATGTCCTCATATTCAAATCACTGTGAGGTTCCACACACATGGAATGGAACTAATCTGAGAAACCAGTAGAATATCACACAAACAATGGTGTGGGATTCTGACAACCAGGCCATGGAAGACACCATCAATTCTGAGCTGCCATTTCGGGCCGTTCACTCTGGGGAGGCCAGCAGCCATGTTGTGAGGAGCCTCAAGCCATGCCGGGGAGAGATCCCTGTGGCTCAGGACTGGGGTGTCTGGGGAGAGATCCCCGTGGCTCAGGACTGAGGTGTCCGGGGAGAGATCCCCGTGGCTCAGGACTGAGGTGTCCTGACAACAGTCTTGCAAGTTGGTCATCTCAAAAGCAGGTGCTCCAGGCCCAGTCAAGTCTTCAGCTGCCTGCACCCATCTCAGCTTCAACTCCATTAGAAACCCCAAGCCAGACCAGTCCCATTAAGCTGGACCCAGATTTCTGACCCACAGCAACTCCATGGGATAATAAATGTTTATTGTTTTTTAATTACCTACATTTCAGGGCAATTTGTTATGTCTCAAGTGATAAGTAAAACGGGTTTTGGCAGCAGAGGCGAGGTCAGACAAAAGATTCTTTAAAGATTTAATGACTGTATCTTCTCCCAGATTTTCTGGATGCAGTGTTTTCACGAGTTCAAGCCCCATGAAACTGAGGTGACTTTGTGGGCTTCATGGACTGACTCCAGCAGGCAAGGCTGGGCTTGTAAACACAAGAATGATAGGAATCAAAGAGACAAAGAGAAAACACACGAGCACTTCTGAAGCGTCTGTATGTGTCAGGTTTACTGGTTTCGTTAGCCAAAGAGCATCACATGTCCAAGCGCAGGGTTTAGGGAGGCTGATACTGAAGGACATGGATACAGGCAATTGTGATGAATCGAGGCTATCAGTATGGTGAATGCACCACAATAATCTACTGAGGTCGCTTTAAATATGTCAAGTTATAGGAACGTTTTAAAGATGAAAGGCCTCTTATTCACATGTCCCTGTTTTCCACAGCTGTTTAATCTAATCCAATTTTCCATAAGTTTTAATGAGTGAGTCCTTAAATATCCACAGGGTTTTTAACATTAAATCCACTCCAGTCCATTTGGCCAGTTTTCACACCAAAATTCCTTCTTTCATCAGTTGCCAGAGGCCTCCCCTAAGCTTTGATATGCTGTCTAGTAATAAAAGTCTGACTGCTTACAAATACAATTTTTAAAATGCCTTTAAATCATTTTCTTAGGACTGCAGCTCACTTCTCCCAGTATATGCATGCAATAGGTCTTTTTCTTCCAGAAGCAGAAGGGAGATTCAAGAGAGAAAATGCAGTGCATGGGATGTGGACTCACAGAAACCTCATGATTATCTCTTCCCCCAACTGGAAGAAATACCATCCTCCTTCCTTAATAGTAGCTCTTGGCCCTTTGAAGTTCAACTGCCATTGCTGATTTTGTCCTGGGTGATTCTTTTGCAACATTTATACCTGTTGGGTTAGCATGCTTATATTGCATATGCTTTCTTTTCCTTTTTAAAAAATATTAAGCATAATTTTTATCTTTTTCCACTTGCATAAAGAAAAAACACCTAGAACAGAAAATTTGAAAGGCATATTTAAACCAAATCTGATGGTGTTTTAATTTAATTGCAAAAACAGTTGTTACAAGGCAGTTTCATGGCACTGATCTGTATTGCAGGAGGAAGCCTCAGTTGCACAAAGCTCCTGAAGAAAATGATGTGTGACTTATGGGCCTTGAAAGTCTGCATCAGATACTCGTGGGGAAATGTGCCCTACTTAGTGCAGTCAGCTCTCTTCTTTGAAGGCTTTCTGAACTTAAAAGATGTGGAATTTGGCCTCTTTATATATATATATATATTTGTAATATGTATATTTGTTATATATATATTTGTAATGTATATATATATATTTGTAATATGGAGTGTGAGAAACCATTTGCACTTAAAATGTTGACATTGGTGGATTTGGCATATTCATTTCAAGAGTTTTCAAGCAACTGGAAGTTTCAGGGCTGTTAGTAACTTGTAACTGTGTGGAGGCAGATGAAATACCTGAAAGTACTGTGAGGCTGGCTTTTGGGTAAGAGCCACTCACCCCCCACCCCTGAGGGGGAGGGGCGCTCCTCATCCTCCCGTTCCATCCTCGCCCACCTGGGAGCTCTTTTGAAGCTATAGTGGTAGCCAGGGTGTTGCCACTGCCTAGCCATCCCCAGGCTTCACTGCTCAGCTGGTAAAGAATCCGCCTGCAATGCTGGGGACCTGTGTTGGGAAGATCCCCTGGAGGAGGGTATGGCAACTCACTCCAGTATTCTTGCCTAGAGTATCCCATGGACAGAGGAGCCTGGCGGGCTACAGTCCATGGGGTCACAAAGAGTCGGAAGCGACTGAATGATTAAGCACAGCACAGCACAGCCATCCCCACTGTCCAGCTGCCTTCTATCCCCTTTCTAATAACCTGTGATGTTCTTTCTGGTTTCCACTTCTGTTGGGTTGGCCCAAAAGTTCGTTCAGGCTTTTGTATCATCTTATGGAAAAACCCAAACCAACTTTTTGGCATCACAGCTCAAGGTGGCCTTGCTTGGATTAGAGTCAGTTATAGTGATTGGCTGTGGGTTGACCAAGCGATTTAAAAAGAAGATCTGCATGTCATTTAGCTATTGCTATGTAACAAACCACCCCAAAACTTAAGTGATGAGCTTTTGTTATAATTCTGCAAGTCAGCGGTGTGGTTCTTCTGCCCTCAGATGGGCTCACCTACGTGTCTGTAGTCCGCTGCAGATCAGGGAGCGGCCCTGCTGCTTCTGGCCGGACTCTCACATGTATGTGGGTGGTTGGTTGTAGTTTGGTTGAGGTTGGTCCCCATGAAGATGGCTTATCTCTACTCTGTGTGGTCTTTCATTGCCCCTAGTTTGTTCTTATGGTGGAGGCAGAATTCCAAATGAGAGTGCAAATGTTTCTCATGAGGCTCAACGCTCAGAACTAACCTTGTCACTTATTCCATATTCTGTTGTCTAAAGAAAACCAGGAAGCCGGCCCAAATTCAAGAAATAGAGATATAGACTCCACTTCATGATGGGAGGAACTATAGGCTCACATTGCAAGGGGCATGGTTTCAAGGAGAAGTGGAGAACTGGGATCCTTTTTATAATCAGTCTACTGGAGCCAGAGTGAAATGTCAAGATTGACTATCACTCTGTCTCACTTCTCTTTCTCAACAAGGAAGTAGATGGAAGAGCTGCTTGAAGCCAGTCTCAAAATAAGGACAGAACCACCAGAATTGCAGAAGCAAAGTTCCACAGCCCTCATGATGGTGTGGACATCTGAATCAAGCCAACTCTCCTCCTGGACTTTACAGATACTTAAGCCAAATTAAGTAAATTCTGATATCGCACCAGCCTGTATGATTGGGGTTTTCTATGTGGAACAAAAAGATACCTAAATGATACTGCAATTCAACTGAACAATAGCTTTTTTTTACTACCTTAAAACTGCCCTTACCCCCAAGAAATTCAGCTGCTAGTGCATCTATGAAAATCAAAAGAATGCAGAGATACGCAGGAGGCTGTTCTTAGTTGGACAAAGTTTCCTATAAATTAAAGAGTAAAATATCTTACTCAACAGAAGCTCACATCTGTGACTTTAATCCTATATTTATGGAATATTCAAGAGTCTGAACGGGTCACTTAAAATTTTCAGTTATAATTTACTGTCTCTTATGGAAAAAAAATTACATGTTTCAGTAGACAGTTACTCAAGCTCTTTTTTTTTCTTTTAAATTATGTCTTTTGAAAGGCATTCAGCTTATTTTCTCTCTCTTCCCACCCATCGATTTTGTTGACCTTTGTGTTCTATGGCTTATATAAAAAATACCGTTGGTGTGTTGAATATTCTTTTCTTAAGTGATACACAATTTCTTTGTGATTCCAACAAAAATGTCTAGGGGCATTGACTTCAAACTTCCCCACCTAGTTTGAGAAGTATAGCTTTAATAGTATTTTAATACTTCTAGATTTACAAAGGACCTTGGGACATATTTTTCCCAAGTCTCAAGTGTCTACTCTATTTATCATTCCTTTAAGCAACAAATGGATATTTGTAAGTCATCATTGTCTAAATGATGTATAAGTAGTTTCAAACTCCAAGAGCTCTGACAGGATTCCCAGGCATGAAGCTTCTAAGCTCAGTCGTGCTGCTGAAGGAAGCCTTAGGCAAGTCACATAAGGACTTCCTAGGACAGTTGTCCTGTTGATCAAATCAGAGTCAGTCCTTTCCTTCACTCACTCGCAGACTTCAACAGTTCAAGTGAAGACTAGGAAGACATACTTCTGAGTGCCTTGAACTCTAGCTGCAAGCAGTTTATAATACAGCATTCACATCAGCAGTAGCAGTGATATAGCTGGGAAGACACAGGCCGTCGTTTCCACTCCATTGTGACGGGAAGGCAAGCATGGGATGGAAACACTCTAAAAAGAGCCTGGGAATCATATACAATCTCACACCTGCCCAAATTCTCAGGAAAAAAAGCTATTCCAAATGTTCGATCAAGTTTGGATTAAGCCCTCACCGATAGAAAGCTGTTAGTGTTTCAAAGGACTAATACCAAAGGAACTTACAGAATCTTCACGTTAGCTTAATAATTTACAAAGGTCCACCTTAGCAGAGCAGTCACGTACAGCTGTGTGGTTTGTCTACTGCACAACGTCGGAGAGCAATGTTTGCATAGACTGTGAGGTGAATGGCTCCCTCAGGTACAGTATACACACCTATATATGACATCCCTACACTTAGGTCCCTGTGTCATTTGTTAATAGAGCTGGCACCGTCTTATCCAATGTCAGAAACTGTGTGTCTCCTTTCCCTGGCTGTTCAGTCTCCCAGCACAAGCTTTTCCCTATTAAGGAAAAACATGGCTCTGAGACATCATGACCCCTTTGTTGTCCCCAGCCTGAGGACCCAAGCCCTGAAGCTTGTTGTCCTCAAGCCTCTCCCAGGAGACGTGACCAGAGAGGCTGGAAAAGGGGAGGGGATGCATCCATCCCAAACCCACCAATCAGCTCTTTCTTTCACGGGCTGAAAGAAATCAGTTATCGGTCAGATACGTGTGTTTCCTCTCCTTCCTGGGAGAGGCATTTCTTCATCCCACTAAGCTGTTTGCTTAAATATTCATCAAGCCCTTTCCCACCGTCAGTAAATAAGCTCCACAAACTCCTGCCACTGCTAATGGATCTCTCTGCCCCACTCTTTCCTCATCCCTCCTGCTCTTCCATTTACCTTGTCTTCCCAGACAATAACTGTGATGGTAAAGGCTGTGAGTGACTCAGTTTCCAGTGCATGCTTTCCGCCTCCCCTTTTGAAGATGAACTTGAAGACACTAAGTCAGGTAGGTAGGAACTGACTGGGTTCCAGGTCTGTGTGGAGAGCTGTGCTCTGAGTCATGGGATTTCATGATGGGCTGGGCCTGGGGCAGAGAGAACCAGCTCTGGACCATGACACATGGGCACGAAGGCCAGCTCACTGTGTCTTTCCTTCACTGTGCTATTCTTTGAATATAGGATCAACGCTAATTGAAAAGTGAGCCCATTGGTGGGTGCGGAGGAGGCCGTTAGTGACTATTCTCCATTTCTCCTCCGTCGTCACCCGCTCTCCCACCTCCTAACACAACCAAGCCCTGCAGCTAACTGGTCCTGGTGCTGTAGAGGGCAGGTCCCTGCTGACGACTGGGTCACTCTGAGTGCCCGCCCTCGCTGTGCACTCAGCCATGTGGTCTGCCTTCGCTGGAAGACACAGCAGGGACTTGCACAGCACGGGGACATTTTCACTCCTCTTTGAGAGAACATGCCCGATTCCCCTGGAGAGGCATCTAAGATACACATCGAGTGGAGGCAAGTCATCCCAGCTGAGGCCACGCTGGAACCGCCAGCCCCCAGCTGACCAGTTAGCAGAGAGTGGACCCACCCGCAAGCCTTGCTGAGATGGGCTGAACCCAGACCAAGTCAACAGAACCACCCAGAAACCCAGAAAAAAAGCAAAGATAGCTCTAACAAGTTGGTTACAAAGCAGTAGAAAACTGGTACAGTGTCCATGGATTGTTACTGGACTTTAGGCGTAAGTATCCTCCCCAAGTGTCCCTTGGATGTAGGGATGTTTTCCAAGAACAAAGTGCATGCAATCTTTAGCATTCACCTGAGACCACCCCATGGAGATCTTGCCTTGAATGAGGCTGCTCCTTGCTGAGGCGGTAATAGTGCTTGCTTCTCAGGCCCTGATCCTTGGCTGACTCTTGCTGTCTACGTGGCATAGAGTCAGGTTGTGCCTTGTGACCAAGGTTAGCACCTTCACTGAGACCTTCACTTTTGCTCACTGTTTTGCCTCCACAAATAAGTCTACCCACTGATGGACAAAGCCTGTGTCAGAATGAAGTCTTGTGGGGCTGGCACCGGAGGCTTAGGGCCACCTGCCCGTGTCATGCCACTGGGGACCCATGCAGAATGAGACAGTAAGACAGCCAAGCCCCAGGACCCGCAGAGGCATCTGGAATTTCTGTGTCCACCCACCTACATCCTGAACTTCTCTGCCACCAGAGTAGGGATGTGACCCGCCAGTGACATCCCTTGATGTTCTTCCAGGTACCTAGAGCACTCCTCCACTAGCTACAGGTTTTCAGAAGGGCACCCATAAAGACTATCCCTCCTCCCCACCCAAGTTCTGAAGCAACTGCTGCTGCTGCTGCTGCTGCTGAGTCACTTCAGTCGTGTCCGACTCTGTGTGACCCCACAGATGGCAGCCCACCAGGCTCCGCCATCCCTAGGATTCTCCAGGCAAGAAAACTAAAGTGGGTTGCCATTTCCTTCTCCAGTGCATGAAAGTGAAAAGTGAAAGTGAAGTCGCTCAGTCGTGTCCGACTCTTAGAGACCCCATGGACTGCAGCCTACCAGGCTCCTCCATCCATGAGATTTTCCAGGCAAGAGTACTGGAGTGGGGTGCCATCGCCTTCTCTGGAAGCAACTGAGAAGTGAGATTTTAGAAATGTCAGGTGGAGGGGACTTCCCTGGCAGTCCAGTGGTGAAGACTTTGCTTTCACTGCAAGGGGCTCAGGTTTGATCCCTGGTCAGGGAACTAAGATCCCACATGCCACATGGCACACACCCCGCTCCCCAAAAAATAAAACTTTAAAAGTAAAAATGTCAGATGGATGTGGAGTTTTTAAAAATAAAGCTGATATTGGAGAATATGACTTACATTTTGGGGAAGGTGACTTTCTGTATACTAAGCCTCAAGCTTGGAAAGGCTTAATCACTGAGTTGTGGTTGGATTCACTGGGTAGGCTCCCTATTCAAAGGACTGGACACGATGCTTGCTTCCTGTAGGCAGTATGTTCTGTGTCTAGAAAGCACTTCCCCATATTGTTGTATAGATGGCTTTCTGGTCACTTACATCTGAGTGACTTTTGAGTGTGGCCTTTTCTGACTTCCTGGCCACCATCACATTCCCTGTGTGGCAATTCTAAGACATGTCTACAAACTCTGCAACACTCCTCTTATCCTGAGATGGGACCTAAGTTCTTCCTCCTTGAATCTGGGCCAACCTTAAAGATGTTGTTAAAACCAATAGGACACAGCAGAAATGATGGCATAGCTCCCATACTTTCTGAAGTCAAGTCATTAAATAAAGGCCGTGGAGTTTCTGCCTTGCCTGCTGAGATGCTTGCTTTTGGAGCTGTGAGCCTGTGTGGATAAAGGTCGGCTGCCTTGAGGCCGCCATGCTGGAGGAAGCCCAAATCACAGAGCAGGTGCCCCAATCGGTGCCCACAGCCCAGGTCCCGGGTGACAGTCAGCATCAGCCACCAGACACCTACACTAGATGCCTGAAGCCTGCAGAAGTCACGTGCCCCCGTCTCAGAATCTTCTCAGATGAAGCCCTAGGTGTCATGACAGAAGCAATGTATGTCTACTGTGCCCTGCCAAATTTCTAAATTACCCAATCCCTGAACATAGTTAAACGGTCTGTTTAATGCCATTAGCTTCTGGAGCGGTTTGGTATGACATATTTGGAGGAGGAGATAGTATGACATAATAATAACTAGGACACTCTGTTTTTCACTTTTCATAGCACGGTTTATCACTGTCAGAAATCACATTGTTTATTTATTGGTGTATTTACTGGTCCCTGTCACTCCTCTTCACGTGTAGGTTAGCTCCGCTAGTGCAGGGGTGTGTCTGTCTTAGACCTGGGACAGTAACGGCCCCTGGGAGGCAGTCAATAAATATTTGTTGAAAGGATGAACAAACAAACATCTTTCCCTTTGCAGAATAGAAATAAGAGCTTCTGGGAGAGTATTTCAGTCTTTTTATTCTTGATCTCTAAGCCCTGGGCAACAACACTCAGGCTATTTGTGTGAAATAGAAAATAGACAATTCCTTTTATAATATCTGAGCAAACTATCCTGTAAAACATTCAGTTCTTCATTCAATGATATGGGCTCAGCAGCTGCCCTCACCCCAAAAGCCAAGTATTGTAATTCCCACTAGAGACATAGAGGTGGATAAGACACAGACTGCCCCTGCCTGGGACAATCCTCAAGGAGGGGCATGGATGAACTGAAGGGTGGAGAGGACTCTCGAGTAGAACACAGCCTCAAAGGCAAAGCCCTTGAAAGGCAGGGGCAGTGACTGCCACTCACACATCACCTCACCCCCAGACCCTGCTCAGAGCCCACCCACGACAGGTGCCGTAAGTATGTGTTGGCTCTTGAGTGGAGGAAACAGAGAGTGTTCCGAGCTGGGCAAATGGCAAAGGTTCGTATCAGAAGAGAAGCCTAAGTGCCTTTGCGAAAAGAAACTTGTTAAATGTCTAAGGAACATCGAGTGCTCAACTGGCCTTGCTCCGCCAGCATAAAACGTCATTACCGAAGCCATGTCATATGGAGTGAAGTAAGTCAGAAAGAGAACAAATATCGTATGTTCATGTATATATGTGGAATCTAGAAAATGGTACTGATGAACGTACTTGCAAAGCAGAAATAGAGACACAGACAGAGAGAGCAAACATATGGGCATGGAGGGAGGGAAGAGACAGTGAGGTGAGCTGGAAGGTTGGGACTGATGTATATATACTGCGAACTATGTATGAAATAGTTGACTGATGAGAACCCACTGTGTGGCACAGGGAATTTTATTCCGTGCCCTGTGATGAGCTAAATGGGAAGGAGATCCAAAAAAAGAGTGGATATATGTATACATATTGCTGTACAGCAGAAAATAACACAGCCTTGTAAAGCAACTATACTCCAATAAAAATTTTAAAAAATAAATAAAATACCAAGGACCCCAGCACAAACACATCGCTATTTTTTCAAAGGAAGCCCATTTGAATGACATGAAAAAGTAATGAGATCTGTCTCAGGTTTCTACTTGGAGAGGATTCATGCAACCTCAGCATTTTATCTTGGGCAACTCCCCCGAGAAGAGGCGCTGGGGAAGCAATTTGTATCTCTTTTAACTAAGACGGGAAGCCTTGATGTCTGTGGGTTGTCCATTTCCGTAAGACTCCAATCCAATCCCACGGAAAGGTGCCAGATCTGAAGCTTCTATATGCTGTTAACTGCATGTGGTTTTTTTCCCCGCTGGTATTTACATCTAAAGCAATGCAAAGCCTCCAATTTTACAGCCAAGTTAGGATGCTGAGAATATTCCTGAGTAGAATGTGCCTGAAATTAATTAAGATAGGGAGAAAAATCGAGCACATCACCAGGAACAAAGGAGGTATTATTATTTGTTGAATGAATGAATGAGAATAATGTATAAAATCATTCTGTAGTTTCACATGTTTCAAATGTAGTCTCATCCAGCCAGGCTTTACCAAGATAATTCCATGGAGGGAAAAAGGTAGTTTAAGAAAGCAATGCCAAGAGCAGTCACTCAGTACAAGGACGCAGCAGTTACCGTTTGACGGAGTCCTTAAATGGGATTTTTTTTTTTTTTTGCACAATTTGGCACAATTTGGTAGCTACAGGACCTTTCTGGCCCCTGAAATATCACCATCAGAAAAGTCCAGGATGGGACTCCGCCAGCGCACAGACAGAAGCAGCTGAATCAGTGGGTGGTGGCGCCCAGGGAAAGGGTGAGTATTGAAATAGTCGGTGATCTCTGAACATCCCCAGCAGTTCAACAGTGCTCTTTTGTGCCGTTTAACCCTCAATAACCCGCCTGACAGTTCTTTTTATTTCTTTATTTTTGGCTGCACTGGATCTTCGTTGCGATGCGCAGGCTTCTCACTGCAGTGGCTCCTCTTGTGGCAGAACACTGGCTCTGGAGCACGCGAGCTTCAGGAGTCAAGGCGCGTGGGTTTAGTTGCTCTGCAGCATGTGGGATCTTCCCGAAGCAGGGATTGAACCCATGTCCCCTGCACTGGCAGGCAAAGTCTTTAACCAATGGGCCGCCAGGGAAATCCCTGATAGTTTTTATGTGTGCATCTTACTTTCCATCCAGGAAGCAGTATAATGTATTGAGGGAAACACAGGTGTTAGTCAAAAAGTTCTGTTTCCTGGACTCCATTAAGCCTTGAGACCCTCACTAATAAATTAGGGACTATGACACCTATCTTGTAGGATGAGTATGATGACCACATGTTCTAATTTCTATAAAGTCACGTATCCATGGACGGCCACACAGGAAGGCAAACAAACATTAATAGCCTGTCCTTATATTTAAGCCAGCGTATAAGAACCTTGCAGGCAGAAAGCCAGCACAGAACCTTGCATATGAGATTTTATGAATATTTATTGAATGAGTGAACGCATGAATAACCATGGGATGAAATAGCATATTAATCAGGGTAACTCCCACAGCAGAAACAAATATAGTCCAGTGGCTTATCATAATGCAATGAGTATTGCTTACTCACCTGAGATCCCAGCTGGGGTGTTCCAATCAGCAGATGGTTTCCTTGCCCATGCTGATTCCTAGACCCGGGCTCTGTATGGCTGATGTGTCTTGGGTCTTGATGTCTTTGAAGACCAGCTCCAACTGCTTCTTAACCTCAGAATTGGAAGGGAAAAGGATACTCACCACTCTCACTCAGATCGTATGGCCATCCCTGGATGCAAGCCAGACTGGAGGACATAATCTCTCCTTAGCCAGCTGCCTTCCAACCGCCCACCAGGGAAGAGGGATCCAACTGTTACTGCCTAAATCATTTAAACAAAGGAGAAACAGAGAGATGGACACATGGCAGTGTTTTGAATAGAAGTTAGTTCTGAAACACACTTTTTTTTCGCCCGTGCTGGGTCTTTGTTGTGGTGTAGGGCTTTTCTGTAGCTGCAGGTCACGGGGACTTCTCTGGCTGCAGCTAGAGAATCCATAGGCTCAGTGGTTGCAGCACGCAGGCCTAGCTGCTCTGTGATACGTCTGATCTCACTTCCCAAACCCACACGCCTTGCATTGGAAGGTGGGTTCTTCATCACTGGCCCACCAGAGAAGTCCCTCAGAGATGCGTCAACCCATGGCAGTACTTTGAGTTGAAGTTCCTTCTAGAACCTGCTTTAATAAGAGACATCCTTCAATAACTGGCAAACTCAGACGCCTGTAGGAAATAGGCCCCTGACATCATGAGTCAAGGGTGAGATGATGGGGTGAGTGGAGAGCTGATTGGCCGGGGCTGAAACCTCCTTTCTGTCTTGGGCTCCTGGAGCAGGGAGTTAAATTCATCAGGCCCCTCCTTTTGTGTCATAGGTCCTATTTTAACAAATTTTACTTTATTTTGACTTTTAATTAAAGTAAGGAATATCTACAGAAAAGAGTAAAATCTTAAGTGTATAGCTTGGTGGATTTTGACAAACTAAACACTCCGTTCCACCGCCTCCCAGAGCAATAACCAGAATGTCCTCAGCATCCCAGAAGGCCTCCTCATGCTCCTTTCCATGAGCTCTTCTACTATTTCACAATGAGCTATAAGTCTGAAGTTTAAAATGATTTCCCCCACATTCTTTTTTCTTAAATATTTATTTGGCTGCAGCAAGTCTTGGCTGCCGCACGCGAACTCTTAGTTGCTGCTTGTGGGATCTAGTTTCCTGACCAGGGGTCAAACCCAGGCCCCCTGCACTGGGAGCACAGAGTCTTAGCCACTGGACTATCAGAGAAGCCCCCTGATTCTTCACAAATTAGGTGGTGACCAGGCAAGAGACATCTGTAGGCTAGACCTGCTAGGCCTTTAAGCACCCACACTGCCCACCAGCCCTCCTCCCAGGGAGGGGGTCTGTGCTTAAGAAACCACCCCAAAATGTAATGGATTGAGTAACCATGTGTGGTTCCTCCTGAGTCTGGCTAGGCTCATGCAAGCATTTGTAGGTATCTGGAAGGTCACCAGGGGGCTGATGGTCTGGGGTAAGCTCAGACATCTCACCTCCACTCCACACGGGGTCCCATCCTCCAGCAGCCCAGCCCGAGCTGGCTCACATGGTGGCAGAGAGGAATTGGCAGCTCAGGCTTAGAGGCAGGAGGGAGACAGGAGAGAGGCAGGAGGGCCAAAGTTGGAGAAAGAGGAGTGATCGTAGAGCAAAGGTCTGATGGATGTGACTGGGAACCAAAGAGAGTGGGGCAGCCTCTAGAGTCTGGAAAAGGCAAGGAGTGGATTCTCTCCTCGAGCCTCCATGAGACATGTTGCTTTTGACTCATTTCAGTCTTGGGATCTCCAGCGCTCCAATATAAACTTGTGTGTTGCTTTGCTGCTAAGTTGGTGATAATGTGTTGCAGCAGCAACCGCCAACCAGTATCACGTGTTCTTGCCATGTGGCAGACTCTGCCTTTCCCAAGTCCTGGAGTGACTCTGGACTTTCTTGCATGGCTGAGAACACACCACCCAAGAGCCAGGTAATTGGGCCCTGCTCTGGACCCTGCAGCTCAGAGGCAGCCCCTCTCTGGCCCTCCTCCTTCGGTGCCCCTCCCCATGGAGCCACAGGACTTCTAGGCCCACGCTCCTCCAGCTGGATCTGTACAGCAGCGTTGTCTATGTGTTTGTTAGGTGCCAATTCCTGAGTCCACCCAGACCTACTGAATCAGGACCCTTCAGGAGTCTGTGTGTTTTGTTTTGTTTTTAATTTTTGGCGGTGTGGCCATCCCCAACTAGGGATCAAACCCTGGCCCTTTGCATTGGAAGTGCAGAGTCTTAACCACTGGACCACCAGGGAAGTCCCAGAACCCTGTGTTTTAACTGCCCTCCAAGAATTCTGAAGGAAGAATTCTGAAGGAGACTTAAGATTCAGAAGCATTGCTACCTGGGGTCTGTGGGGGTCTTTTCCCAGGTTTTGTTCTTCTAAGGATGGACCATGCTCTAACATATGCAGTCTGGGCCCAAGCAGATGGCTGATTGGAGAAGGGTAGGGAGAGGACCAAGCTTAGTCATATCTACAAACGTGTCTGTATCATTGCCAGGGGAAGGAAGAGAAGAGGGAGTGGACAGGGGTTTTCATTGAATCCTTGTTCCCAGAACATCTGATCTTAACAATGGACTGTCAGAGAGGAAAAGGTAAGTGCTTTGAAAAGTGCTGGAGAAATTATGATCATCACCTTACTTAGGATTTTAAATTAATTTATGGCATAACTGCAAAAATAAAGGGGCTTCCCTGGTAGCTCAGATGGTAAAGAATCTGCCTGCTAATGCATATTTCTTCCTGACCTGAATCTCCATGGGTCAGGAAGATCCCCTGGAGAAGAGAATGGCTACCCACTCCAGTATTCTTGCCTGGAGAATTCCATGACAGAGAAGCCTGGCAGGCTGCATCCAGTGGGTTGCAAATAATAAAAGTAGTTATCCTCATCATCATCATCATTATTATTCCTGTAATTGCTACCATCCTAGGTCTGTTTCCTTGGAAGTGGAGCCTGAGCTAAGGATTCCTGTGCGCGTGGGTTACTGGGAATTGTTCTCATGGGGGTGCTGGGGGGCAGCAGAAGCCGGACAGAAAAGGGGAAGGAGCAAGGCAGCAATTACAGGCAGAGCCCCAGCCTCAGCCCGATCCCGAGGGCAGCACTCACTGTCAAGGGAGCTGGGCTTTGTGACTGCTGCCCAGCAGTCGCTGTCTGCTTGGTATGACACCTGGCACCAGGCTGCCTGCCTGAGTGGGTGCCGTGGCTCTGAGAGCTTAGGGGCAGGCCTCTGAGAAAGGATTTGGGTGCCTGCTGTGAGCAGCGGAGCACAGAGAGCTAGGGTGTGGGCGCCCCTAACCAGGACCTGGCTCCCGGAGGGCCTGGACGGCGCACTGACATGTTCGGCTCTTGCCCTGAACCAGGCGCTGCCCTCAGGGCTTCTCTTGTATTCATCCATCAAACCCTTACCACGTGAGAGCAGCTGCCACCCTCCCTTAATGAATGTGGTCCCCGGGCACAGGAGGACAAGTCATGAGACCAAGGATGCAGCAGAGGCAGGAGGTGGCTGCACTGGGCTTCTAAGACGGCAGCACCGCCCCCAGCATCCTGCTGATGGCCCCGTCTTGCCACCACTGTCTCGGGGCTTCACCTGCCCCCCTTGCCTTGGGCTCCTTGTATGGACAATGCTTCTTTGAGGGGCAGCAGGAAGGTGGTTCTCTGAGTCTCCTTTATCCAGGACATAGGAAAGAGGCTTGTGAAGAAAAGGGAATTTTTTATCAACCAAGAGAGAAAAATCTCAATCTATATGCTTAATTAGGTCAGATAACCCCTTTTCCTCTGAGTCTTTTCTGGTTCTTTGAAGTCAGAGGAAGCCCTGGGCATTAGAGAGGGGAAAAAAGTGGAAAGAGAATTGGGAGGAAACCTCCAATGTACACACTTACACCCACACACTAATCAATCATCAATCCTCTTTAAGGACTGAATACAGATAAAGTCAGTTATCAATCTAATCAACATGGAAAAGAAAAAGAAAAAAAAAAAACACTTAAAATAAAAACTAGGACAATCCCCTGAAGGAGGGAAAGCTTGCAGTCTTGTCTGAAGACTTTCCTATATCGAGAGCCTCTCTCCCCCCCAGTCTTACTAAAATTCTGAATTTGTTTGCAGTCAGTCCAAAGACTCCTTGATGTTTCAGAGACTTTAGGTGAAGCAGAAGACTCAAAATATAGATGTGAGTGTTTCAAGGGGATATGCAACTGCTTGCCGTGGAGCTGTGTGCTGGGAGCGCCTGTGTAGACGGTGGGGTCAGGATGTCCGGCCGGCCTTGTCGGATCCGCAGTGAGCCTCACTCTCTTGGCTGTTCCTGCCAGCATCTCCAGGACAGTGCCCTGTGATCACAGGCATGTTTTGTACCTGCTCTCCATTCAGTGACCACTGGCCACACGGGACTATTAAACACTTGAAATGTGGCCAGCGTGACTAAGGCTGTCAGTTTTTCGCTTTGATTTAATGTCAATTAATCAAGTTTAAATTTACATTGTTGCATGTGTCTAGAGGCTACCATTCTGTACAGCTCAGCTCTGGGTCTTAACTTTTTCTAGACTTGGTTTTTCAGAAAACACCTAATAAATGAGATATTTATGTCCTACCCCTTTTTGTGCAGATAAAGAAACCGAGGATGTCAGTTAAACCTTGCCACATAACAAAACCATAGTGACTTTGAATAACAGTCACGTATTTAGTGTATGATACTGTGGGCCACACATTTGGGATGGGTGTAACTGGGCAGTTTTCATTGTCTCCTTGGGCTAAACATGGGCATTTGTGGGCAGCGCCCACTCAGCTGAGAACTGGCTGGTCTAGGAAGGGCTGGGCTGGAATGGTGGATCTGGGCTCTGCGCAGTCTCTCATCCCCTCAAAGGCTAACCTGAGCTTTTGCACACGATGCCAGGGCAGGGTTCTAAGAAAGGGAGCCACTATGTTCCAGGGCCCTGAGGCTTAGTCTCAGACTTGGCATTGCCATCCTGCTGCATTCTATTGGCCAAAGCAAATCACAGGGCCCACCAGACTAAGGGGCAGGAAATAGACTCCTCTTGTTTTTGTTTTTGCTTTTTGCTGCGGTGGGCCTTCGTTGCTGCGTGTGGCCCTCCCTAGGTGCAGTGAGGGGGCTGCTCTTCACTGTGGTGCGCAGGCTGCTCATCGTGGTGGAGTCTCACGTTGCGGGTCATGGGCTCTAGAGGGTGTGCACTCCAGGAACTGCTGCTCGTGGGCTCTAGAGCTCCGGCTCACTAGTTGTGGCAAATGGGCTTAGTTAGGCTTCCCTCATGAGTCAGACAGTGAAAATCTGCCTGCAGTGCAGGAGACCCAGGTTTGATCCCTGGGTCCGGAAGATCCCCTGGAGAAGGGAATGGCAGCCCATTCCAGGATTCTTGCCTGGAGCATCCCATGGACAGACCATGTAGTTGCAAAGTGTCAGACACGACTGAGCAACCAACACGTTCGTTTTCTTTCATGGGGTTAGTGGCTCTGCTGCATGTGGGATCATCCTGGACCAGGGATTGAACTGCTGTCCCCTGTACTGCAAGGTGGATCCTTAACCACTGGACCACCAGGGAAGCCTGACTCCTCTTCTTGATGGAAGATGCAGGAGAGACACATGCAAAGACCATTGAGGGACTTCCCTGGTGGTCCAGAGGTTAAGGTTCTGAACTCAGCACTCCCAATGAGGGGTGTCTGGATTTGATCCCTAGTCAGGGAACTAGATCCCATATCCCATAACTAAGAGTTTGCATGCTGCAACTAAGGATCCCATATGCTGCAGCTAAGACCCAGAACCACCAAATAAATAAATTAATTAAATATTAAAAACCAAACCAACAAAGAGCGTGGATGGGGGAAGCACATTCAATTGTGGCCATTTTTATAATCAACCACACTGAGGCCCCCAGGGTCCAATGCTGGGCCTGAGGTCACAAAAGAATAATAGATCTGGTCTGGGACATGGGACCCTTGACCCTCAGACCAGGACTGGGCCTTGGTTCATTTCTTGGATTTTCTATATATGCTTTGTTTTGTGTGCCTCATCTTTCTCAGAAAGGTGGAGAGACACAATGACTTCTCTGACTTCTCCAGCTGTCAGTGCAAAGGATGAGCTTGGTGGTT
Source organism: Bison bison bison (assembly GCF_000754665.1). Taxonomy (NCBI): domain Eukaryota; kingdom Metazoa; phylum Chordata; class Mammalia; order Artiodactyla; family Bovidae; genus Bison; species Bison bison. The sequence continues at coordinate 238,028 of NW_011494602.1, read as the reverse complement.
GCCCTTGAGTGGGGTGCAGGGGAAGGTGTAGAAACACGGCCATGGATGATCTGGAGGGGCCCAGGCAGAATTCCTGAAAGATGCCCCTTTTGCAAAGGACTGTTGGAAAACCAGAAATTAAGGCACACTCGACCAACATAAGGTATTTACCATCGAGCTCAACCTTTTAAAAAAAAGTTCTTAAAAGACTGAGTTTGGAAAGAATAGAATTTTTCCTTCCAAGTTTTTCAAATTTACAATCCACCCACTATCTTTTCCTTTCATAAATATGATGTACATGAGGGGAGTGATCTAAATATCTTCCTAGTTCCAGAAGCTTGACAGTATTTTCACATTGATCTCCTGTTAGATAAATCAAGCCTTGCGGATCTGCAAAATGCAACACCAATAAAAATCCCAGTGGAAAAGGGCTGCTGCTTCTGCGTTTTCAGTTTTGGGGCCGTGAATCTCCGAGATGACATTCCTGCTGATGGAAACGCCTCAGAGCAGCTACCTCGCTACTGTCAGGCCAAATTTGTGTCTTGAGCCAGATTGCTGGCTCACAAGCCCTTACTGGTGACCATAAACAGAAACTGATAGAAGGAAAAGTCTTCTAGGGGAAAGCACCTTCTAGAAGATGACAATGATGACGAACATGGAGATGATGATGAAGAGCTGAGCTGGGGAGTGGGGGAGGGGAGGAGGGAGTGGAGAGGGGTAAAAGGAAGAGGAGGAGGAAAGGGAGAGGAGTGAGAGAGGAAGGGTGGGAGGAGGAAGGAGGAGCAGGAAGGATGGGAGGCAACCCAAGGACAGAGAGGGAGAAGGAGGGGCTGGTGGTGAGGAGAGGAGAGGACAGAACTGAGGAGGGAGGGGGCAGGG
>NW_011494602.1:217720-237070 GCF_000754665.1 Bison bison bison | reverse complement strand
GGGAGGGGGGGGGAGGGAGGAGCCCAGGAGGGAGCCGGCTCTGAGGTTGGTACCTCTGCTGCTCTCTGTCTCCTGGGAATCAGTGGGAGGCCCCAGGTTAGCATCAGAACGTGACTCAAGTCCTTAGTATGTTCTGTCCTCGGGGTCTGCATCCCTTCCATGAATTTGATTCACCTCAGTGTGTTTGTCTTTTCAGTGACAGAAACAGGCTTTATGAGGTGGTTTTATTCTAAACTCTTATCGGCTAGGAAACTTCCCTTCATGTGAACTTATGGGAAGAAGCCATATATCCAGCCCACAGATGAGCAGGGCTGCTCTGTGCTCTGGGTAGGCAGTTGGGGTTAGACGGTCTCTTTGGAGCAGCCCCTGAGGTGAGGGTACGTGAGCCAACAGTCTCTTGAGGGAGTGCTCCCAGGAGGGAGTCAGGAGAGCAGGAAGGAGCTGGGAAGAGACCCAACAAAGATTCAATTTCCGGCAAACTGCCTGCTTCATCCTGACTCCGAGGGCTGTCCTGAAGTATTAATGATGCCCCGGAGTTTATCTCCATTGAGTAAGGCAGCTCAGTTTTCATGCTTTGGGTAGAAGCGGTCAGGAGGGTGTAATTCGGGAATTCCCTGTCACTCGGGAATTCCTTGTCCAGTCTGGTGAGTAGGACTCTGTACTTTCGTTGCTAGCCCTGAGTTCTGTCCTTGGTTGAGCACTTAGATCATGCAAGCTGCACAGAGTAGTCAGGAACAAAAAAGGAGGATGTAACTCTTGCAACTGCCAGCTCCAGGAGCTCAAGGGCACCCCTGAGAAGATTCCCTGGGGCCACTCCTCAGCAACAAAGTACAACTCACCCAAGGGGGTGGGCTCGGGGAACCCACCAACTGAAGGGATCCTAGGGTATGAGGCAGGGAGCCAACAGTTTCTGCCATACCATCTTTGTGAGTCTCCCCAGAAACAAGGTCGGCTCTGTAGGCAGCTGAATGAACAGAAAGCGAGGCCAGCCTAGACCAGTGAGTTCATAGGCGACCCACCAGGTGACCGCATAGTGGTGACACGTGGTGGAGCCCAGCCCAGACCAGCAGAGCCATGGGGTAGACCCCCAGATCTTTAATAAATGACTGTTGTTTTGAGGCATTAAGTGTTGGCATGCTATGTATGCAGCATTAGCTCCCTGATACAGAGGAAAGGAAATGATCAGAACCCTGGGTCTCATTTTCATCCCAGCAAAGACCTATCTGTAGCTAGAATTTGAATATGGGGTCAGTACTGGAGTCAGAATTGGCCCGTATCCAAGATTTGCTTTCCTTTCCCCTGCAGTGGTGTTGAACTTCATCAGATCCCAGATAGTTCTGCCTGGAAGGAGGCAATAAGAGTCATGTTTCTCCAGTTATTACTGAATTAATACTAGACAATTGACCCTTTCTTTCAAGTCATCCCTGACATTTCAAGCTACTCCCGGGATTTAATCTACTGCCTTATCATCCTCGAGGTCACGGATACAATGGAATTTGTTATTGAAAGATAACTTAGATTTTTAAAAAAGAAGGAAGCAAATAATATAAAGACAGAAAGAATAAAATTACATGGCTAAGCAAAAAATGAGGGTGAATCAAAGAAGAAGGAACGAGAAATTAATTGAACTGTGCTTTGAATGATTGGTTTTTTGGCCAGCTTCTTATACAGTTAAGATTATAGTGGGGGGGTTATGTCAATATCTCCGTTATATATATTATATATATATCTCTCAGACATTTTCATGACTTTAATTAAAGTTATTTTTAAGCCTCAGGGGAGCCCAAATAAAAATGCTTAGTTCAACTTGACCTTTCTGGAGATTTTGCAGATTGCATGTATCTTGTTCTGGCTGCAGTGAGGTACCTACCATTCTGCTTGACATCATTCTTCCCCAGAATCATATTTGCATAAAAAATTAATATGAAAAGTGTGGTGAGCCGCGAGGCAGATGGAAACGTTTGACTAATTAGTTGAGCACGGTGACAACTTTGGAGGCATGCTTCAGAACAGATTTCATCCTGACAGTGCTCTGCAAACAGGGGAACACAGTGTCACTTGCCTGGGAGTTGGGAGGGGAGGGGTATCAGGCTCAGAGAGTCAGTTCCTCAGCTTTGGAAGAGCAGCCACTGAGAGGCCATGCAAGGCCCCGAGGGCCTCACAGACGACAGATCAGTTCACTGAGCTCCTGGGATGCCTGCTTGTCCTCCCTTTTCTGCTCCTTGACCTTGAGGACTGGGGTCCTTCCACTTGATTAGCCCTGGATCTTGCCCTTGACTCCTTGCCCACACCCTGCACATCTGGTACTTAGTGCATCTGGGTCACTGGGATTTTGGTGTATAAAAGGATCACCTGAGGGACTTGTCAAACCCAGAAACCTGGCTCACCCTTCCAGAGGCTGGGTCCAGGACCTCTGGGACGGGGCTTAAAATCTCACCATTCTAAGCAGCTCCCAGGGGATGTTGATGTTGCTGGTACAGGCACCATACCTGGGATAGTTCGCTTTAAGGAAATGGTACAGGGGTCAGTCTCAACATAGGATGTCAAATCTGCCTCCCGTGGACCAATTCAAGCTCCATTTTCTTCCTTACAGTATTTTAAGGAGAAATTACCCACAGGTATCTAGATGTTTCATCTTCCTTTGTAAAATAAAACATCTGCTATTGCAATGGTGGAGGTTGCTTCCATGTTAGTACCAGCATCTTCATTTAGAGTGAGCATACATGCCTCAGTTTGCCACAGTCTCCACCATCCCCTCTTGTACTACACGGGGCCTACTTCCATCATGTCCTTTATGTTTCTGGTCTCTGTTGGTCCCTAAGTTTGTGTCTCTTAATTTAAGTTTGCATAATGCAAATGAATTAACGTTAACCTTCGCAGGTAACATATTTGCATTTTTACAAAGGCTTTCTAGTGATAATGCCTTTAGTTCAGAGATATTATACTGATGGAGAATACTGATCTCAGGCTGTGGTGGTCAGCTTCCAAAGAGAACTCTGGGGCTTCTCCAAGGACCTTGCAGGACAGACATCTGTCATGTCTCCATGAGGAGGTTAACCTGGTTTCCCCAAAATTGACATGTAATAATGTGGAGATAGAAGCAAAAAGACTACATATGCCCTCTTGGGAATGAAGAGCCTTTTAAAACCAGAGTTTCCCACTACGGTGAAGGTGGTATAATAGAGACAAGTTCAGAGATGCAAAATGTTTATAAGGACACTGCTTATGAAAAACTCAATTTTCTCCTTTCTCGATACCCTGAAAGATGCCATGTATAGTTGACATCAGTTCCCGGAGCATTGCCTGGGTTCAGATTCTCCTGCTAGTTTTCTTTCTGTATCGCCTTGTTTACATTACTGAGCGCTGGAGTGCTTTGGCTTCCCTATGCACAAATCACAGCAACCTCACAGGTTTATATGTGATGGTTAAACAAGATAAAGCATATAAAGGTCTTAGAACAGCCTGACGCCAAATGAAGTCTTGATAAATGTCATTACCATCTGCTTCCTGTTATAGAAAGTACATTAGAGAAAGCAAGCCAATCTAAGCTCAGATCTCCTTACAAGGAGATCAGACCAGTCAACTGCAAGTTCAGATCAGTCTATCCTGAAGGAAATAAACCCAGAATATTCATTGGAAGGACTGTTGCTGAAGCTGAAGCTCCAGTACTTTGGCCACCTGATGTAAAGAGTCAACTCGTTGGAAACGACCCTCATGCTGGGAAAGATTGAAAGCAGGAGGAGAAGGGGATGACAGAGGATGAGATGTTTGGATGGCATCACCGACTCAATAGGCATGAGTCTGAGCAAACTCCAGGAGATGGTGAAGGACAGGGAAGCCTGGCCTGCTGCAGTCCATGGGGCACAAAGAGTTGGACATGACTTAGCGACTGAACAACAACAAAGCTCAGATTCCTATCCCACTGAGCACTGGTCTTGTGACCTTGAGAAATGTTACTCTTTCTCTTATTCATTCCATTAACTGATATTTATTGAGCCTTTATTTCCTTATTTATAAAATGGAAATAGTAGTACCTATCTCATAGAGTGTTCATAAAGATTAAATGGTATAATCCAGGTAAAAAGGTCTCTCAGTACTTGACACATGTGAAGATTTTAATAATACTAGGCTGGTGGTCCACATGAAATTGTGATTTTTGCAAATCAAGTCTGGCAGAAAACTGACAGTTTTCTACAGTTCAAATTGTGCAAGTAGTATTATCTTTGCTTTTAATATGGTTATTGTTGCTATTTTATCCCTACCAACACTGCAGGGGGCATATCAGTTAGCTATTGCTGTGAAAAAAAAAAAAAAAACCTCAAAGCTGGAAGGGACCTAACAAGGAACCTATCATTTCTCATGAATCTCTGGAGCAGGTGGGTGGTTCTGCTGTTTTAGACCAGACCTGCCTGATCCTGACTGGATTTCTCAGGGGTCTGTAATCATCTGCTAAGAGGGAGGAGGCTGGCTGGTGGTGGTTGGCCTCACTCCCTCATCTGGGGAAGGGAGGTGTGTGTCTCGTCCTCCAGCAGGCCAGCCTGTGCTCATTCATGAGGTGATGGCAAAGGCCCAACTAGAGAGCAAGGGCTCTTGGGCCCAGGCTTGGTACTGGCACAGTACTGGCACAGTACGAAGTCTGGTACCATGCATCATTTCTGCTGCATCCTTTTGGCCAAGCCCAGAGTTAGTGTTGGGGAAATAGACTCCACCATTTAATGGGAGGGACCAAAAACTATTCAGGCCTTTTTTTTTTTTTTTTTCCGGTCAGTCTTGATGAGGTAAAAATAATACTAATTTTTTACCTCATAATTTAACCTCTTTAACTTAACAAGTGATTTTTGAAAAGTTCTCCAGCCTCTGATGATTAGGTATCTCTATCTTCCCCTCTGTTGACTCTCCTGGAATTGTAGGAAGCTTCAGCCGGGACATGCATGGGGGGCCTCCTTTAGCACCTTGAAGACTCCATCTTTCTACTTTAAAGTATTAATGCAAGAAGCAGATTCACCTCTTCAGGGAAACAAAGTAGCTACATAGCAACTTGGTTGGTTGAACTCATACCTCTTGCTGATGAAATATGGTTGCTCCTGATATTCTTTTTATCTATCATCTCTAATCATAAGCAAGGACTTCAAGGAAGACACAGCTAAATACACTGTAGCCATACATAGGAGTGGGTAAAAATCTGACCTCTCCAATTTTTAAGACCTCAGCTACAAAGGGCTTCATGAAGACTTTGTAAAGGCATTATGAATTAAAATAATAAAAGCTAAAATTTCTGTGTTGTTATATATATATGCATAAAGCTGTTTTCTCCTCTCAACATTCTAGTGAAGGTACTAGTACCTATTTTATAGGCTTAATAAAGTGGAGGCACAGAGAAATTAGAAATTGCCTAAAGTTACACAGCTACAAAGAGAGTCAAGATTTAAACTAGAGGATACTATTAAAAGGTTTGGAGCTATACATTTAACCATTATTGGATTTGCAACAATGTGAATGACTATTGCCTCCTTACCCAAATGATATTAAGTTTTTTTTTTTTAATTCTACTGAAGATCTAGTAGAATCAGGACTTGTGAACTGACAGTGGAAGCTTACTGCTCTGTAGAAAAATGGAAACATATATGAAATTTTAGGAATTGCCCAACAGGACAATCAAATATTATTCCCAGATACAAGTGAACATCATGGACAGAAGGTTTCAGGTCTCAGAGACTGGGTTCAAATCCTGGTTCTTCAATTTCTTACTGTGTGAAAGTGTCTGAGGCAATCAAAGTTATCTTTAGCCTCAGTTTCATCTTGAAAAGACAAATAAAATAACAAAACAGGAAACAACCATAAATAGCTCCATAAATTATTGTGAGACTAAGGTAATACATGTAAAGGCCATGATTCATGATAGATCACCAACGAGGACTGATTTCCTTTTCTCCACCATCAAAGGACTTGCAAAATAGAGTTTATAAGAGATCTTACAGGAATAGGAGGGATGGGACTAGGGATTCTCATACCCAGTAAAGGGTTAGTTTAGGTACTTGGTACTGAAAACATCATCTGGGATCCTATTTGACATGCAAATTCATGGACCAGAGGCTGAAGCTGAAGCTCCAGTGCTTTGGCCACCTGATGTGAAGAGCTGTCTCACTGGAAAAGATCCTGATGTTGGGAAGCATTGAGAGCAGGAGGGGAAGGGAACGACAGAGGATCAGATGGTAGGATAGCATCACTGATTCAATGAACAGATTCTGGGAGATGGTGAGGGACAGGGAAGCCTGGTGTGCTACAGTCCATGGGGTTGCAAAGAGTTGGACATGACTTGGCGACCGAACAACAGCAACAACAACCCTTGGCCTACTGAGTCCAGTCATCTTGAGGTGGAGCCCAGCAATCTGCCCTCCTGGTGATTTTCAGGCTCCATAAACTTTGAGATGTGCTGGGCTAGTTGACCTCCAGAGTCTCTTCCGGCTTTAATTCTGTGGTTCTGGTGTCTCTGGTGTATCCCTTCCTCACCACCACTCATGTAGTAACTGCTACCATTTGTCGACTACATCCTATGTGCAAACATGCTAGTAAATACTTTCCATGCCTTTGTTTTATCCCTGCACCAGTGGGGTTGGTACTCTATCATAGTCTGCACTATGCAGATGAGAAAATTGAGAATTAAAGGAACTGGCAGACTAGAATTCCAATCTGAGTCTGTTTGGAGCTCTAGCTCCTAGGTCCTGCTAAACTAATCACCACGCAGGGTCTCCCATAATTCCAAGAAGGACCCTGTGGGGAGCTGTGTATATAGGTCTTCAAATCTATTCCTCTGATAATGCACTGTGCTAAAGGAATTAATCTAAGCATTACAGATGAGTCATAGAGAGGGCCCGTGTGGAAGGTTCTTGGTTGATAATCTGAGTCCTCCTAAGACTAAAAAAAGACTGTCAGGTCACAGGGTAGTGGCGAAGGCGGTCGGGCAGTTCCTCCCAGGAGAAGGCTCCAGGAGGAACAACCAGGTGGGTGGAAAAGCTGCCTTAAGTGCCCTGCAATTGAGAAGCGCAGCTGTAGGTAATTATTTGTTCTCAGCTATAAATAAAATAATCCTAAGAAGAACAAGGGAGAAAGAGCAGTTGGGGAGCTTCATGCAGGCTTCCTCCATCAGCTGCTCTTAATGATAAAGCAATGAGTTGGATTTAACCACTTCCTGCCACCTACTGCCTTTTTGCCGATGATGTCTCTTCAGGGAATAGATCTTAAAGCAGAATTTATGGGCCAGCTGAGCCTGCAGAAGAGGTTTCCACGCCTGGCTTCCTGCCCCCATGGTCCTGATGCAGGAGAAAGCAGCAGCTCAGATCCAGAGTTTATCGGGTGGAGGAGGAGAGAGCTTGTGTCCTGTCCCCCTGGGGCTCTTCCCTGCCCTCTGTGTTTGCTTCAGCCGCCCCCCTGGAGCATCTGGCACCAGCTTCGTGCACAGGCACTGCTCAGGGTGCAAGTGTGGCCTCGTGACATAGATCATCAGGATTTCAGATGATTTGAGAAGAATGTCCCCTGCCCCCAACTCAGACCACCCCTAGACTAGAATTTCACAGGAACATCATCCTTTCTTTGGCAAAGCATTCTTCATCTTATAAATGGCAGATTCTCCTGAGGATGGAAAAGCACCAAGCCTCCCTTCTAATGTGAATCTTCATGGTCAAAGGTCAGTTTCAATGATTAGACTTTGATGGCTTATGTACTTTCTGTTCACCCTGTGGTCCTTGGTCAGCAGCATCTCACCCCTGCCCCCAACTTCCAGCCCCTGTTGTAAAAGTAATCTCTGGTATTGCCTCAGAACTTCAGAAGTAGAATCTGCATTTTAAGACATCCCCAGGTGATGTGTGTGTGGATTAAAGTTTGAGAAGCACTGATCTAAAAGCCCGAGACTGGATGTGGCCAGGAGCAGCCAGGTGAGGGATGGAAGGAGGACCAGATGAGATAGTTTCGCCTAGTGAGCAAAGCACACCCATTCTAGCACTGCATTTAAAGTTCTTAAGATGTACACAGAGCAGAAAGCAGCTGGAAGAGCAAGGCCAAGTCCCTGACTGTGAGTCAACTTTTAGATCAATAGCAACTTCTGGTGGCCTGGTGGGAACAGAACCCTGGGCCTCCAGAGAACACTAATGAAGATAAGGGCGATACTGTCTGGCTGATATCTACTAGGCAATCTCCCATCACAAAACACCACTTCACAGAAATCTGGACACCACGCGTGGGGGAGGTGGAAGAGGGCAGGGCTAGAAGATTCTGTACTTGGGTCTGGAGCCCCCTCTGTGAGGTTTCTTCTGATTCATTCAGCCAAGCGTGGTGCAAGCCACTGAGATGAGACTAGACTTGGGGCCACATGGCCTCTCCTTGTGATGAATTAAGTTCATAAGTTCAAATTTTACAAACCCATTCCCGAAACGTCAGCATTTCAGTAATTCCAGTGAAATCTCATAGACTACACACTCAGGAGATCTTTGTCATGTCCATGGACTTTTGGCTGACCTAGGTTCTCAACTTCATAGTGGGCCATTTGGCGGCTCCCATCTGAAATGAGCTAAAACAGGAGCTCTCCTCTGCAGGAATTCACAGTGCATCTACATGTGTGCCTGTAAAGTGAGGTGGCTTTCTCATTCAAATCACCGTCAGATCTACTTGAGGTTCCTGGTTAGAATATGTCATCTTCTATGAAATAGACTGATGTTAAAGCTAATGCTCCAGTAGTTTGGCCACCTGATGTGAAGAGCCAACTCATTGGAAAAGACCCTGATGCTGGGAAATATTGAGGGCAAAAGGAGAAGGGTGCGGCAGAAGATGAGAAGGTGAGATAGTGTCACCGACTCAATGGATATGAATTTGAGCAAACTCTGGGAGATACTGAAGGCTTCCCTGGTGGCACAGTGGTAAAGAACTGCCTACCAATGCAGGAGGTGCAAGAGACTGGATTTCAATCCCTGGGTCAGAAAGATCCCCTGGAGTAGGAAATGGCAACCCACGCCAGTATTCTTGCCAGGAAAATTCCACGGACAGAACAGGCTGGCGGTATACACTCCATGGGGTCACAAAAGAGTCATATATGACGGAGTGACTGAGCAAGCAAGCAAGTCACAAGATAGTAAAGGAGAGAGGAGGCTGGCATGCTGCAGTCCATGGGGTCACAGAGTTGGATACAACTGAGCAACTGAACAACAGAACAACATGAAATGAAGCATAGCCATAGAATGACTAACACAAATGGAAACGTCGAATCCTTGTGAGGTTCTCAGAGACAGGTCTGGTACCAACAACTGCACTATGCTATCCATCTAAGATATGAATTTTCACTATCTTTGATATGGTCCATGTGTATTTCATCCTGTTAAAACTCTTGACGATTATTTTCTCAGACCCACTTAGTGAATGAGAGCTGGGGACCCTGATTTGGGTGGGGACAGCAATGTATAAAAATGAAAATAGATAAGCTGTAAACTTAATAAAAGAGATGAAGTATTCGCTGAAATGACATGAGAGAATTCATATGAGGGATTTATCTGGTACAGTCTCCTCAGGTCTAGACTTTCAGGGAGAGGCCACTTCTCTTGTTTATGAGCAAGTTTCCTCTTGCACAAGGTTTAATTGGAGATGCTAACATGTGAGTGCTATCGCACCCACAATAAACCCCAAGGTTGTGTCTGAATCATGAACGATTGGTGGCCTGTGGAGGGGTGACTGTCCCAAAACCTGGACCTCGGCACCTGCCCTTCCCATTCCCAGGGAATCAGGTTCACCCGTGTTCACATTCCTTCAGCCTCTCATTCACGCAGGTGCTGTTCTAGAGATAGGGCAGATCCTGCTCTTGCTAGGTTTACATTCCAGTGGAGGAGACAACTAAACATGCGTGTGTGTGCTAAGCCACTTCAGTCATGTCTGACTCTGTGATTCCATGGACTGTAGCCCACCAGGCTCCTCTGTCCATGGGATTCTCTAGGCACAAATACTCGAGTGGGCTGCCATGACCTCCTCCTAGGGATCTTCCCAACCCAGGGATCAAACCCACATCTCTTACGTCTCCTGCATTAGCAGACAGGTTCTTCCCCACTAGCGCCACCTGGGAAGCCCAACTTAAACATATTCAATAAATGCACACCTAAAGCCATGAGAATGAAAAAGGGCACCGGGAGTGTAACTAGTGTAGGGGGGCTGCCTATTGCCATGACACTCAGGGAGGGTTTGGTTCAGCCGAAGCAAGAGCAAAGGCCCTGGGGCAGAAATAAGCTTGCATGTGTTTTTCTTTTTAACAAACTTTTACAGCTCTTAGCAGGGACCAGGAGCTGAACTAAGCACTTGACAAATAACACACCATTTAATCCTCTTGGAAACACCATGAGGTAAACGCTGGCACTATTCTTAAAATACTATATCTTATAAATGAGAAAATGGAGGCACAGCAAGTTTCAGTAGTTTGTCTGAGGGCACACAGCTGGTGTGGAGTCAGGAGTCAAACCCAACCCCGTCGCTGCCATCTGTGCTTGCAGCCACTTTGCCAGTGGTTCCCAAACTGGTGCATGTGGGAACACTTTTGGGATCTTTCAAAACTGCTGATGCCTGGCTTCCTCCACCCCCCACTCCCCGTCCCCCGCCTTTGGATGTGACTGTAAAAGGCTCCCAGATGATAGGGACGTGCAACAGAACCTGGAGCCCAAGGGCGCAGGGCCAGCCATTTAGTATTGGAGTGTTGGAGCATCTGAAAGAACACCCGCGGGTCTAGGCCTGCCAGACGAGGGCAGAAGTGGTGCTTTCTCCCCTTCCAGCCCCGTTGTCTGACGTCTGTTTGTGACTTGGCTAAAATCAGGATCACCCACATAAAGAAGGGACGGTCACCTTGTAATCAGAAGGACGCTGGTTCTGTGGATGATATAGCACCCACACCAGCAATGTGTGGGTGGCTTCTCCTCCAGGCTGGCCGCCCAGCCCCCTCACTACCTGACCTGGGGAGAGCACCCCCTAAGGCATCAGAAGCCAGCTCCCCTGGGCAGGGGCGGCGGGGGGGGCAGAGCTCGTCTCTGACCCAGGGACATCAGCCCATCATCTTTGAATGAGCCTATTTTCCAGGTTTTGCAGAAGTTAATAATACTCCAAGTGGACTCTCTAGTTTACCAAGAGGCCCTTTTGTGCTCCTGCTACACATTGCTCTTCCACTCCCCAGAAAGTTGGATAAAAACAGCTAGTGGTTGATTTCAGGCAGTGGGGGAAAGTCTACACTGTGTCTGCATTGGGATCACAGTTCATTTGAAAACTTAGGAAGCCAGCAGGGAATTTTTGTTGCCCAGAATCACTGCAGAACTGGATAAGGACAAAAATTATGTCACTGATTCCAATATTTGGCCCAGACACATCCACACCCCTAATGCTTAAGGTGAGAACTTGGGGCTGTTTTTCTGGTGTTAAGGTTCTACTTGGTAGGACTCAGAGCAAGTTGAGTGGTAGCTATGGATCAAGTTTTGAGAGGTGTGTGGCTAAGTTGGTTTAAGTATCTGTAACAGGGCTTCCTGAGTGTCTCATACCTGAGTGATGGAAATGATTGCTCTGGAGTCTGAGGAAACGCCAATTAAATAAGAGCACAGGACAGTCGAGAGAGCTTCCTGGCACCGCCTTGCATGAGCTGTTGAACTGGAATTGGAAATGAGGTTGTCTGCGGGGTGTGGCTGTTTCAACTCCACACCCCTCTTCATGCAGCAAGAAGCTTTCCAAGGACTCCTAAGTGGGCAGCAAAGCCATGAAAAGAGGTGATTAAGGCACAGATGCCAAGAGCAGCCTCCATATTCCTTACAATCCTACAGCATAACATTTTATGTGATTATAATATTTCATGAGGGTAGCGAAGGCTGTGCTGTAAAATGCTCCATCAATGTCCCAGCTGGTAAGCAGCGATTATGACACAAAGCTGCACGTTAGGAAGCCAGTGCCATCCACATACTGCATTAGTGTTGTGTACAATTAGCATTCACAAGGGATGGCTCAGCACTGACACCAGTGTGAGGATTTGTGGGGCTTTCTATGGAGCAAAATAGGTGGATACATGTCAAAGAAACTTGACTAATTCTATCCCTCCAATAATCCTAAAATTATGACATGCTTAGGACCAAGATGAGTCTTAATCTGCTCACAACTTTGAACACTTTGGAGAGTTCATGAAAAGTAATGTGTTAAGGTGAAGTTTTAAAATGTTGGTAGCGTGTGATTAAATATTCACTAAGTTAATTAAGTGAAAGGAATATCTGGCTTCCAGCCTGTGGGCCGTGGACAAGGGACTGTGGGGAAGGGGCCATGGGAAGAGTCATTATCTTGGCAGGATTGGCATTTAATACAGGAAATCCGAATCTATACATGTGTGTGCGAGGGTGCACACACATAAAGATATTTGAGTAGCCTACATATATATGCATTTAAGAAAATTTTAAAGAGTTTTTATTTTATTTATTTGGCTGGATCAGGTCTTAATTGCAGCACATGGGATCCTCATTGCGTCGTGCAGGCTTTTGCATTAGAGAGCACGCAGACTCTCTGGCTGAGGCACATGGGCTCTCTAAGTGTCGCGTCCAGGCTTAGCTGCCGTGCCTCATGTGGGATCTGAGTTCCCCAGTCAGGGGTGGACACCCAGCCCCTGTGTTGCACAGGGGATTCTTAACTACTGGACCCCCAGGGAAGCCCCTCAGATGTGTTTTTAATTGAATGCAGGTGCTAGTCACTAGCTGAATAAACAGCTAATGATTTCATATTAGCCCTTCGCCATTTTCTTAATCAGCAAACACTAGAATTTTGATAACTATCCTGCCCCTTTTCCTTGAAATAAAAGGAATTAATTCCTGGGGTTAATGATGCGGCAGTGAGGAGCAAAACCCAAGCACAGACAAGGCGGGAGGGTGCACACCTGCCTGCACTTCCTCCCAGGGAGGATTCTCAGGGGAAGAGCTCTAGATATTCCTCCAGGTCCTGTGTCTACTCAGGCCACGGGGCAGAGTGGTAGGGCCTGCTGAGATGAGCAGTGCTGGAGAGAGGGGAGGGCGATCGTCTTAAGACTTTGGCAGAAGAAATCCAGGGAGGGAAAAGGTTAGTGATGAAGGACCTGGAAGTGCAATGGGTCTGTTCTGATGGAGAGGCAGGAGAGTTTTTAAGAGAGGGAATAGTAAGAAGACATTGGAGAAGCTACTATAGATGTGAATATATTAAAAAAAGGAGTAGAGATATCAGGATCCAGACCTTACGTTGTCTTTAAAGTTAAAATGGACAAGTCCTTTTTCAAGAGATTTCAGAAAAAATTCAACTTGCTCTGTAGATACCCTTTGGCTAATGGATTATTATTTCCTTGAATATGATACCATATAGAAATGAACTATAGGGAAAACACCATGGAAAACTATAGGGAAAACCCCAGTTACAGTGGCTCTGTTATCTCCAAGCCTTTTCTTCTTCCTGCCCAGCTGATCCTCTGTGAGGCTGGAAAGGGCAACTACTGCAGTTGAAGCTTTCTGAGTCCAAGGAAGCCAGCATCTCTGCTGCGACAGGTAGACCCAGAGCTTGACATTTTTAAGGAAAGACTATTAAAGATCTGGTGTTAATGAGCACAGTTTGCTGGCAATAGCCAAGTCATAGGTAGTAGATCAGCAGAAGAGGTCATGAGAGGGAAGAAATAAGGGCATTACATTTCCTGTCTTTTTGTGAGAAGGGGAAGGGCCGACTAGAATTTGGGAGTGAACAGCTTGCCTGTGCAGATGGTCAGTGCCGTTAAGAAGGGGAGCCAAGGGGCAAGAATGTCATGAGGCAGCCCGAGATTAATCTGGAGCTATGGAAGCCTTGGACTCTCCTGCCAACCATAACCTCCATGCCATGTGTGTCTTCCTGCCAAAGGTGAGGGTAGCCGTGCAACACCAAATGCACGCCGGTGGCCGTGCTCAAGGGGGAAGGTGAAAGGTCATGGAGGAACCTTCGGATGCTCTTCTTCACTGTAGACAAGACTAAATTTATATAAGAACAGAGGAGATCATGCAAAGTGAAAACTCCCAGGGCTGAGGAGCCTGGTTAGACTTTTCTGCATTATTTGCTCTCACAGCATTCTACAGTTTTCATTCCTGGCATTCTTACAATTACAACTAATTATTGAATACTTATTTGTTAATGTCTTCTCCACGTGAGCAGGAGTAACGTTGTTTGCCCTAGTGCCCAGTGTGGTGTCTAACTTATGGTAGGTGTTCAGTGATTCTTGACTCACTGAATAAGGAAAGTAATTATGATCAGGGGTGGAGGAAGAATGAACACGCATGTTTAGGGGAAGGATGGTGAAGGAATGTGATCCAGAGGACAGAGGTAAGAAGAAACTCTGCAGAAAGTTCTCAGGAGAACTGGGTCTTCTGGAACATCGCTAGACGGAGTGTGGTCTGTGGACCAGAGCATCCGCATCATTGCCGTCACCTTGATGGGAAAGGGGAGTCTTGGCCCTACTCTTTGAAACAGAATCTTCTTTAAACCAATCCAGGTGATTGGTTTGCACACTGAAGCCTCAGAAGCACTGCTCTAGGCCCAGGCAAATGCCCTGCTTTGTAACGTGGCTGAGGAGAGGCGAGAATCTGCCCCACTGAAACTATTGCACAAGAGGTGTGATGTTTAGTCTTGAGATAGGGAAGCCTCTTTAATGTAGACTTCTGGCCAGTCCCAAAGTTGGACTGTGAGTGGTGACTGAAACCAAGCCAAGTTGACTCACATGGAGAAAGACCACGCCATCCAAACAGGAAAATGGCAAGCCTAAAGTGTAGGAACTGTTTGTCCACAGTTTATTTATACTGTTGGCGGAATTTCAGGGAAAGGAGAGAGAAAGTTAAGATGAATGAGTGAGTCCTGGGAGGTAAAGAGTTGGTTGGGGATTCTTGACGGGTCCTTTGGGAAATTACATGAGGGTAGGGAGAGGGAAGGGAGACCAGCAGGAGGCTGTGCTCAGCAGAAGAGCTGTTTTGTATGTTTGGTTCTGCCAAGTACTGGAGTGATATAAACAGGGCGTGCATTGGCCTGTGTGCCATGTCAGAAAGGTGACTAAAAGAGGGAACAGTTTTAATCTAACAATTGTAAAAGGTCACAGGGTGTTTCTCCCCTCCTTAGAGACATGGAGAAAAAATACAGACTGAGGACATTTATTTTTGCAGGTACCTAATATTTAACAGAAATACACAGCACCCAAGGCATCATCACGACTCGATCCCAGATCTCTTTTCACTTGATCCTGGGGTTCATCTTAGCAACTCAATCAGGCACTACCAAATGATTAGAAATGGCTCTGGAGATGAAATTCATTTGCCAACTTGGGTTCCAGGAAACAGAAAGACATGTGAGTAGTTTCTCTAGTTATCTATGTTCTAGTAATGTAATGGTGACTTTTTCTGGGGACACAAAGTGAGAATTTGCCAATTTTCCTACTTAGTGCCATTTCAACACCCTGCCTATTCCTGGGATATTTTCAATCTTTTGAACAGCACCTTCCCAAGAAGGGAGCTCACAGTTCATTTCCCCATCTTTCTTTGCAAATAAACTCCACCAACAATGTTTACCTGCACAAGACTTCTGACTGGAAGAGAGCAGCAAGATGAAGTGGGCACAGATTCCATTTCAGGTGAAGGGACCTGTGAAGACATCCAGCTTTCTAGGACATTAATGGTAGAGATTCTGGCATCTGGTTACCAAGATGCTGTCTGCCAGGCTTAAAGTTCTAAAAATTCCCACTGAATAAAATATAACTGTCAAACAAACACACCTCTTTCTGTCATTTCTGGGGTCAGGAATATTCCATAGTAGCTTGGGTTAGGATCTCATTTGTGCATAAGATGTGAGCTGGGGCTAGAGGATTCATTTCCAACGTGGTGACAAGTTGGTGCTAGTTGTTGGTATTTGGCTTCAGTTCCCCTCCATGTGGTCTTCCCAGATGGTGCCAGTGGTAAAGAACCACCTGCCAGTGAAGAAGACGTAAGAGACACGGATTCAATCCCTGGGTCAGAAAGATCCCCTGGAGGAGAACAAGGCAACCCACTCCAGTATTCTTGCCTGGAGAATCCCATGGACAGAGGAACCTGGCGGGCTGCAGTCCACAGGGTTGCAAAGTGTTGAACACAACTGCAGCGACTTAGCACACATGCACATACCTCTCCATGCAGACTCCCCTACAGGTCTGCTCCACTGTCCTCATGACAAGCGGATGGTTTGTCCAGAGCAAGAAACCTGTGAATGTGAAGGAGGGAAAGCCAGGCAGAAGCTATCCTTTTTATGACCTAGCTCAGGTGCCATCCCTTCTACAATATTCTGTTTATTAGACGTGAGACACTTCCAATTAACAGAGTTAGTAAGACCAACCCCCATTCAAGAGGAGGGAAAATAGTCCCTGCTTTTAAATGGGCAGTGTTGGAACTTCCCTAGTGATCCTGTGGTTAAGGCTCCGCACTCCCACTGCAGAGGGTGCTGATTTGATCTCTTTCTAGGGAACTAAGATCCTGCATACCATGAGGTGCAGGAAAAATAAATAAATGAGGTGGTGTCAAGGACTTTGTGAACACATTTTAAAACTACCAACCATGCTTTTTGCCGTGTAACTTTATAATGCCTTATTACAGTAGATGACCTGAGCCTTTTGAGTTAATTTGGCCAAAAGGATCTTTGGAGACAGGATTCAAGTAGAGACCTGAAAAGTGCTGGCAGGCCTTCCTTCACTGACTGTCCTGCATCTCTGCTCTCATGAGAATGTACCCAGGCTAGCCTATTGAATAATGAGGATTAAGTGGTGTAGGCTCAATATGCTAGTGATCTATGACTGCATAGCAAATTATCCCAAAGATTAGCAGCATAAAATGATAAGCACTTATTATCTTTTGGAGTTTCTGGAAGATATTAGGAATCCAGGTGGTTTAGCTGATTGGTGCTGGCTCAGGGGTTATAGCCATCCGAAGTCTTGGCTGGGGCTAGACAGCTCTTCCATGTGTCCAGCGAGTTGGTGTTGGATGTTCAGGCCTTGGTTCCTTACCATCTGATTCACTCCACCAGGCTGATTATCTATTTCCATGCCATGCTGTCTGGCTTTCACTTTGTGTGTGATCCAAATGAGCAAGGCAGAAGTTACATTGCCTTTTGTAACTAAGCCTTGAAATGCCCATGTTAGCTTTGGAAGGTTCTGTTCTATACAGGACGCTCTTTGTTCTGTGAGAAGTGACTCCACGAGGGCATGGACCTCAGAAGGTGAGTATCCCCGGGACCACCTGGGAGGATCACGACCATGTCACATTGTCCTGGTCACTGCAGATGAGGCCACTTGTATTAGATAGTGGCTAGCCTGACCCCAGACAGAGGAGCAAGCCCTGGACAATCAGCAGAGCTGAGCCACAAGGGTGAGCAATAAAAAAGGTTCTGTGCTTGGTTGTTTGGCAGCATCGTTGGGGCACAGTCACCACAGTGTGCTGCTATACAATCTCAAAAATGACAGAATGATCTCTGTTCATTTCCAAGGCAAACCGTTCAATATCACAGTAATCCAAGTCTATGCCCCGACCAGTAATGCTGAAGAAGCTGAAGCTGAACGGGTCTATGAAGACCTACAAGACCTTTTAGAACTAACACCCAAAAAAGATGTCCTTTTCATTATAGGGGACTGGAATGCAAAAGTAGAGTGTCAAGAGACACCTGGAGTAACAGGCAAATTTGGCTTTGGAGTACAGAATGAAGTAGGGCAGAGGCTAATAGAGGTTTGCCAAGAGAACGCACTGGTCATAGCAAACACCCTCTTCCAACAACACAAGAGAAGAGTCTACACATGGACATCACCTGATGGTCAATGCCAAAATGAGATTGATTATATTCTTTGCAGCCAAAGTTGGAGAAGCTCTATACAGTCAGAGCTTCCAGTCAAAAACAAAACCTGGAGCAGACTGTGACTCAGACCATGAACTCCTTATTCCTAAATTCAGACTTAAATTGAAGAAAGTAGGGAAAACCAATAGACCATTCAGGTATGACCTAAAGCAAATCCCTTATGATTATACCATGGAAGTGACAAATAGATTCAAGGGATTAGATCTGACAGACAGAGTGCCTGAGAACTATGGATGGAGGTTCGTGACACCGTACAGGAGATAGGGATCAAGACCATCCCCAAGACAAAGAAATGCAAAAAGGCAAAATGGTTGTCTGAGGAGGCCTTACAAATAACTGTGAAAAGAAGAGAAGTGAAAAGAAAAAGAGAAAAGGAAAGATATACCCATTTGAATGCAGAGTTCCAAAGAATAGCAAGGAGAGATAAGAAAGCCTTCCTCAGTGATCAATGCAAAGAAATGGAGGAAAACAATAGAATGAGAAATACTATAGATCTCTTCAAGAAACTTAGAGATACCAAGGGAACATTTCATGCAAAGACGGGCACAATAAAGGACAGAGATAGTGTGGACCTAACAGAAGCACCAAAGAATTGATGCTTTTGAACTGTGGTGTTGGAGAAGACTCTTGAGAGTCCCTTGGACTGCAAGGAGATCCAACCAGTCCATCCTAAAGGAGATCGCTCCTGTGTGTTCTTTGGAAGGAATGATGCTAAAGCTGAAACTCCAGTATGTTGGCCACCTCATGCAAAGAGGTGACTCGCTGGTCAAAACTCTGATGCTGGGAGGGATTGGGGGCAGGAGGAGAAGGGGACGACAGAGGATGAGATGACTGGATGGCACCACTGACTTGATGGACGTGAGTCTCAGTGAACTCAGGGAGTTAGTGATGGACAGGGAGGCCTGGCGTGCTGCGGTTCATGGGGTCGCAAAGAGTCGGACGTGACTGAGCGACTGAACTGAACTGAACTGAACAGAAGCAGAAGATATTAAGAAGAGGTGGCAAGAATACACAGAAGAACTATACCAAAAAGATCTTCAGGACCCAGATAACCATGATGGTATGATCACTCACCTAGAGCCAGACATCCTGGAATGCAAAGCCAAGTGGGCCTTAGGAAGCATCACTATGAACAAAGCTAGTGGAGGTGATAGAATTCCAGTTGAGCTATTTCAAATGCTAAAATATGATGCTGTCAAAATGCTGTGTTCAATATGCCAGAAAATTTGGAGAACTCAGCAGTGGCCACAGGACTGGAAAAGGTCAGTTTTCATTCCAATACCAAAGAAAAGCAATGCCAAAGAATGCTCAAACTACCACACAATTGCACTAATCTCACATGCTAGTAAAGTAATGCTCAGAATTCTCAGGGCTAGGCTTCAACAGCTTCAACTGGGAACTTCCAGATGTTCAAGCTGGTTTTAGAAAAGGCAGAGGAACCAGAGATCAAATTGCCAACATCTGAGA
>NW_011494602.1:217097-217620 GCF_000754665.1 Bison bison bison | reverse complement strand
GAAACCTGTATGCAGGTCAGAAAGCAACAGTTAGAAATGGACATGAACAGCAGACTGGTTCCAAATAGGAAAAAGAGTACGTCAAGGCTGCATATTGTCACCCTGCTTATTTAACTTATATGCAGACTACATCATGAGAAATGCTGGGCCAGATGAAACACAAGCTGGAATCAATATTTTCAGATGAAATATGAATATCCTCAGATATGAAGATGACACCACCCTTATGGCATAAAGTGAAAAAGAACTAAAGAGTCTCTTGATGAAAGTGAAAGAGGCGAGTGAAAAAATTGCCTTAAAACTCAACATTCAGAAAACTAAGATCATCAATCCACGCACATATGGACACCTTATCTCTGACAAAGGAGGCAAGAAAATACAATGGATTAAAGACAATCTCTTTAACAAGTGGTGCTGGGAAAACTGGTCAACCACTTGTAAAAGAATGAAACTAGAACACTTTCTAACAGCATACACAAAAATAAACTCAAAATGGATTAAAGATCTAAACGTAAGACCAGAA
>NW_011494602.1:216310-216997 GCF_000754665.1 Bison bison bison | reverse complement strand
TGGAAGCAACCTAGATGCCCATCAGCAGATGAATGGATAAGAAAGCTGTGGTACATATACACAATGGAGTATTACTCAGCCATTAAAAAGAATACATTTGAATCAGTTCTAATGAGGTGGATGAAACTGGAGCCTATTACACAGAGTGAAGTAAGCCAGAAGGAAAAACACCAGTACAGTATACTAATGCATATATATGGAATTTAGAAAGATGGTAACAATAACCCTGTGTACGAGACAACAAAAGAGACACTGATGTATAGAACAGTCTTATGGACTCTGTGGGAGAGGGAGAGGGTGGGAAGTTTTGGAAGAATGGCATTGAAACATGTAAAATATGTATGAAATGAGTTGCCAGTCCAGGTTCAATGCACGATACTGGATGTGTAGGGCTAGTGCACTGGGACGACCCAGAGGGATGGTATGGGGAGGGAGGAGGGAGGAGGGTTCAGGATGGGGAACACATGTATACCTGTGGCGGATTCATTTTGATATTTGGCAAAACTAATACAATTTTGTAAAGTTTAAAAATAAAATAAAATTTTAGTTGGAAAAAAAAAAATAAAACTCAACATTCAGAAAACTAAGATCATGGATGGTCCCATCTCTTCATGGCAATAGATGGGGAAACAGTGGAAACAGTGAGAGACTTTATTTTTTGGGCTCCAAAATCACTGCATATGGAGA
>NW_011494602.1:197851-216210 GCF_000754665.1 Bison bison bison | reverse complement strand
AGGAAAAGGAGTACATCAAGGCTGCATATTGTCACCTGCTTATTTAACTTATATGCAGACTACATCATGAGAAATACTGGGCCAGATGAAACACAAGCTGGAATCAATATTTCCAGATGAAATATGAATATCCTCAGATATGAAGATGACACCACCCTTATGGCATAAAGCGAAAAAGAACTAAAGAGTCTCTTGATGAAAGTGAAAGAGGCGAGTGAAAAAATTGGCTTAAAACTCAACATTCAGAAAACTAAGATCGTGGATGGTCCCATCTCTTCATGGCAATAGATGGGGAAACAGTGGAAACAGTGAGAGACTTTATTTTGGGGGCTCCAAAAATCACTGCATATGGAGACTGCAGCCATGAAATTAAAAGATGCTTACTCCTTGGAAGGAAAGTTATGACCAACCTAGACAGCATATTAAAAAGCAGAGACATTACTTTGCCAACAAAGGTCCATCTAGTCATAGCTATGGTTTTTCCTTTTCCTAGAAAAGCTGAGCACCAAAGAAAGCTGAGCACCAAAGAATTGTTGCTTTTGATCTGTGGTGTTGGAAAAGATTCTTGAGAGTCCGTTGGACTGCAAGGAGATCCAACCAGTCCATCCTAAAGGAAATCAGTCCTGAATATTCATTGGAAGGATTGATGCTAAAGCTGAAACTCCAATACTTTGACCACCTGATACAAAGAACTGACTCATTTGAAATGACCCAGATGCTGGGAAAGATTGAAGGCAGGAGGAGAAGGGGACAACAGAGGATGAGATGGTTGGATGGCATCACTGACTCAATGGGTATGAGTTTGAGTGAACTCTGGGAGTTGGTGATGGACAGGGAGGCCTGGCGTGCTGCGGTCCATGGGGTCTCAAACAGTCGGACATGACTGAGGGACTGAACTGAACTGAACAGGTACATTGGTGACACTGGGAGAAATTTAGAGGATTATAAATTAGAATTGAAAGGAGAATCCCTAGCCTCAGTTTTCCAATTGGCTAATATGAAGTGTATAAATAGGATTCATGTATAAACAGGATCTCTGCCTTTGAGGACTTCTAATAATGTATGCTTCCTTGGTGGCTCAGTGGTAAAGAATCCACCTGCCAATGCAGGAGATGGCAGTTTTATCCCTGGGTCAGGAAGATTCCCTGGAGAAGGATATGGCAATGCACTCCAGTATTCTTGCCTGGAGAATTCCATGGACAAGGAACCTGGCGAGTGACAGTCCATGGGATCACAAAGAATCAGACATTACTGAGTGACTAAACAACAACAAATTCTGATACTTTTTACACACTTCAGCATTTGAGCCTTTGATTTGTTTCTCCTACAAAATAAAGCTCAGGAATAAAAGCAAGTACTTGCTTTTGTTCTGAATTGTTCTCAAACTGCTTTGATGTGTAGAGAGTAGAACTCTTTTTCATAAAATCTTTTAAAAAATAAGTTTTACTAACTAGAGTTTACAGGTAATAAATTCATCAATTTTAACTGTGTAGGTTGGTTAGTATGATCTTGTAATCACCACCGAAGTTGAAACAAAGCACATTTCCATCATCCCCCAAAGTTTACTCATATCATACACACTTTTAAGGAAAGTATTTAGCGAAGTAAAATATACACGCAGAAAAAAGCACCGGCAATACTTGTGTAGCTGATGAATTTTCACAAAGTGTATCTGTCATTCAAATCAAGAAATAGAACATGATTGACATTCCAGGGGTGCCCACATGTCCCCTTTCCCCAGTGGTAACCACTAATCTGGCTTTCATCACCATAAATTGGTTGTCTGCTTTTGAACTTTAATGTAATTCAAGTATTATGATAAATATTCCACTCCATCTGGTTTCTTTTGTTAAACATCATCCTTGTGAGACTGTCTCCTATTGCTGCCTGTAGTTGTAGTTCGTTTATTCTCATTGCTACTATTGCATTGTGTACATATGTCTCGATGTATTTATCCAGTCTATTTCCTGATGAACATTTGGGTTGTTTCCAGTTTTTGGTTATTATGAATAGACCTGCTGTGAACGTTCTGATGCATGTTGGCTTGCATTTTTCGTTATCTTTGCTTTTGTTTGTGGACAGTAGGAATATAAGAATCAAACACTGCCCGTTCATTTTGATCAAATTTATTAGCTGGGGCACTTGCCAAAGACTTTTCAGAGGAGAATTTACCTGATAGAAGATTAGGCCTCAAACTTACTTTTGTTTTATTATATGAGAAAAAAAAAAGAGTGGGTTTCAAGACTTGAGAGGCATGTTACCAAGATGGCCAAATGTTCACATTCTGGGCTCGGTACCAGCCTTTGATCCCTTTCTCCCTCCCATTTTTGTTTGCTTTTCCCCTCTTCCTTCCTTCCTTTCAATCATTTTTAGATGGATATGAATTTCAAAGACTGAGTTGAATTGTCCTCAGTTGAGGATTTTTTTTTTTTTTTTCATAAAAGTGAAGATGAAGTCAAGTGCTTTCAATTTGCTCTAAATGACTTCTTTTCCTGGGAAATAGTTTGGGCTTTCATAAACACTAGACATATTTGTTGTCTCAAATTTTGTTCTGCTTATTACATCCTGCCAGATAGGTCTCTGTAAATAATGAAGGCCACGACAACCGTCATAACCCACGTCCACTCCATCGCAGAAGCCCTGGTAGCCCTGCTATTAGAGGAACCTCACATTTCATCTGCCGTTGGTGATGGGCAAGTTTCAATTTGGGCTGGCCAGGCCCTGAAATGATCTACAAATGGCAGGTTGCAGACTGTTATTTTATGGACTATAGGCTAGTTGGAAAGTCTTACTTTTTTCCTAAGGAAGGTCATCTGTTCAATATGGAAATTACTTTTGAGCAAGGACTACTGGAGGGCATGTCCCACATGCTACATGTTTCTCTAAGGAAAAATATTGCAAATTCTAGTTGCTTCCAGTTCTTTTTGTGGACAAGCCACCAGTTAACCTATTTTTTAAAGGTCCTTCCTGGCCATACACACATGGAGTGAACAGGTTGGGTCAGCTCTTCAGTCACCACTTCCCACCCATCCTTTCTCAAGAGCCTTTAATGACCCAGTTCAGTCCATCTTCCCTCACGGCTTCACCGTGGGCCCTGATGTGTTGAGTCAGCTACTCTTCAGCCTCTGATCTGGTCATTGTCAGCTGCTCATTGTAAGTCAGGCCAATCATGCCAGCACAACTCATTTCTGGACCTTTGGTTTGAAATTTTGAGACAGTTTACTGTTTCCATTTTGTGGGAGCTGGGAGCCATGGGCTTGCTGGCAACTCTCTCTGATGCAAGGCTACCTGCTGCTGTGTAAGGAAGGAACATCAGAGAAGTGATGTTTATGTACTTACTATTTATTTTATGTTGATTATTTATTATCATACAGAGCAATGTATTTACCTTCTGTCATTTCTTCACTCTCCTGAGTGAAGTTGGAAAAAAAGAATTTCTTCTTCCTTTCTCCCAGTTATGTCCATATCAGTAAGCAGACTCATTTCTGACAACTGTTCTAAGGACCCGTGAGTGGCCATAGACGCTAAGTATGCCTTCATTTAGGATAATATCTATTTGCATTCACAGGAGCTTTCAGGTAGCATCCAGGGTTGGGATTTGTGTTTCTCCCCCTTAAGGCACGTGGGACTCTGAAGTACGCGGGGTTTGGTGTTACAATCTTGTTCTCGTTGAGGCAGAAAACTCACTCAATAGAAGCCACTTGCATTTCTGTTTGAGCAGCCTGGAGACAAATATAGTGAAATGAATAGCCCTTTAATTTAATTGGCTTCCCAGTGTGAATCCAAAAATAGAAGACACAATCCATCTTGGAGTTGCTGGAGAAATCACTAAGAATCAAGCCCCTGCACATCAGCACATAACTTGGCCCTTGCTCCCCCACCCCTGCCCCACAAGCAGAGTGTTAAGTACCTTTCTCATTGATGCCAGACCTTCCATAGAAACCAGGGTGAGTGGGAGTTTCCAGGGAGGTGGTGTGTCTGGTCCCAAATGGACATACCTGTGTGTCTTTATCATTATTGTTTAGTTTGATTGTCTTCTCTTAAAATATAAACTATGCATGTTAGGAAAAAGAAAAAGGTACTGTTACATATTTGTGTACCTTTCAAAATCAAAATAGAGACAGCGAAGACAAAAAAATCTCATACATTTTGACTTTAAAAATAAAAATAGAAGAGGGTATCATAGCATGGCTAGAAGTAAAAGCCTGGTTGAAAGGCTGCCAGAAAGTGCTGACACTGCAGTCTTCTGCCTCTTAGAGCTGAGGTCCTGTTGGAAAGTCCTGGAGTTAATTTTGCCTTTGGGCAAAGAAGAAAAAGCTGAGAGGTGTACCCAGTCTGGGTAGTCAACGTTCTGAATTCCTTATTCAATTGAAACATCTCTAAGCAGAATTCTAGCATCTAATGGTCATCCCTTAGTTGGGCTGCACCCTACAAGCCTTGCAGTTGCCCAGGCTCAAGACCAGAGAAAGAGCCTGGAGACAGGGGCAGATATATCTATAGTTTATTGGACAATGGGATCTTACAGGAAGGGTCCTGGAGCAACACCTTACTATCGCGGCAGACAGTGGGCAGGACACGGCAGAAGTCTTCACTACTCGGGGGAGGAGTAGTTTTTATAGGGGAATTGACATCATGAATTCCCATTTATAGGGAAATTGACATCACTTCACTTCATCCTAAAGAATATATTCCCATAAGAGAATTCCAGGTGCTAGGAGGGATTAAGAATATTGATGTTCTTTAGGTAAATCACCATTAGATTGGTTTTGCCCAGGCAGGCTGGTTCTTGCTTCCTGTCTCCAGGGGAGGAGAGAGTGGTTCTATTTGAATTGGAAAAGTGGCCATGAGTTTGAAACAGTGAAAGTGGGGACTGATTCTTAGGCTTTGCAGAAAATGAGTCCCTTTATTTTGGAAAACACTTATCCTCCCTTGATGTCAAGTGTGGCAATGAAAGAGGCAGAATAGAATACAGAACAGGACTGTCAGTTAAAGGAAACATGTCTCACTGCTAGCTCCTTCCACGACTCTTGAAACATAAGGGAGGCCTTGCTTTGGGCTTAAGGATTTTCCCCTATGTGACATGAGAGCTTTTTATTAGGTGATCCTAAGGCCCTGTGTTCACTAAACTTCTGCTTGCTCCTTGAGAAAAGGATTAAATCCCCAATTAATATGCATGGTCCAAATTGGACACCTTTGGGTACAAAGGTTTCCAATCAACTTTTTTTTTTCCCCCACTTTTGCCTTTATCTCTCTCACTTTTGGGATCCATCCTGACTTTCTTCCTGGGCTGTTAATAATTAATAGCACAGGCGTTTATAAGCCAGTGGTAATATGTTTTGATTTTATCGTTTCTTTTCATGAATTATGGATATCATTAAAAAGCACTTTTTTAAAAGACCAAGACAGGAACAGAAGTTGATGGGAGGTCAGAGGGGATAAGAGGGAGCAGGATCTTGCTCTGCCATCATCTGTCAGGTTTAATAAATAGCTTTCAGCTTGAAGGAATTTAAAATTGCTGGTAGCTCCTGTTCTTTCTCCATGTTTCCCTTCGTGGGTGGGAACACACAGCTGCAGCTGGAATACAGATTCACACGAGAGCCTTGAAATCCTCCATCTGCCAGGGACTAGGTCATCCCATAAAGTAGGTCTCTTTTAGATGCAAACAAGAAGGTAAACCTTGAACTGCTCCTGAGTCAACACATCAAATTCTGTATAGACTTAGAATCTGAGAACTGAAGGTCTCATACTGACATTGCTCTGAAAAGCTGTGTGACTTTGAACACAACAGTGAACCTATAAGAGTCCTTATCTCTAAAATGTTAAAACAATACCAGACTCATCTAAGTAACTGTTTTGAGAGTAAAATGAGATTGTCAGCATTAAAAAAAAAAAAAAAAAAGCACAAGACCCTAGTTTTTGAAAGACACCATAAAGGAAACTAAAAGGCAAGCCACAAGCTGGAGAAAAATTTGCTGACCATAGGTAACAAAGGACTTGAATCTAGAATATATAAAGAACTCTTACAGCTCAATAATTTAAAAAAATCTAACTTTTAAATGAGTAAAAGACTTGAATAGACACTTCACAAAAGAATATATATGGATAGCCTGTAATCACATGAAAAGATGTTCAACAACATTAATCACAATAAAATACAAATTAAATCCATAATGAAATACTAGTATAAATCAGTCAGTCCTAAAGGAAATCACCCCTGAATATTCATTGGAAGGACTGATGCTAAAGCTGAAGCTCTAATACGTTGACTACCTGATGCTAAGAGCCGACTCATTGGAAAAGACCTTAATGCTAGGAAAGACTGAAGGCAAAAGGAGAAGGGCATGACAGAGGATGAGATGATTGGATGGCATCATGGATCCAGTGGACATGAGTTTGAGCAAACTCTGGGAGACAGTGAAGGACAATGAAGTCTGGTGTGCTGCAGTCCATGGGGTTGCATAGAGTCAAATGTGACTTAGCGACTGAACAACAACAGCATACTAATTAGAATGTCTAAAATCAGAAAGCAAAAAAGATTTGACAGTATTAAGTGTTGGCAATGATGTGGAGCAACCGGAACTCTCATGCCTGCTGGTGGGAAGGTAAAGTGAAGCAACTACTTTAGGAAACAGTTTGACAGTTTCTTATATTGTTAAATGTGCATTTATCATATGACCCAACCATTCCATTCATAGGTATTTACTCAAAACAGTGAAGCTCTTTAACAAAAAGCTTTATATGAATGTTTAGAACGGCTTTATTCATATTTACTCAAAACTGGAAACAACCTGAATGTTCACCAACTGTTGAATAGATAAACTAATAATGACATCTTCATGCAACCAGATACTGCACGGTGATGAAAAGGGAAGCCTGAAAACTCTCTCTAGATGGTAAGCTGGGGTAATCATAGCTTCACTTTGTTTGCTTTCCTTCTCTTTGGGACCATTGCCCTGCTCTGTTTGTTGTAGAATCTCTGAAAACAATCTCTGAAAACCATAGTTTCATATGTTTCGTCTAGATTTTTAGTTATTTAAAGTTAATGGGGGGGGGGGGGGGATTCCAGTCCTTGTCACTCCATTGCACCTAGAAGCTGAAATTCCAAATGGGTGCATTTTACTTCATGTACATTGTACTTCAATAGAGGTCACCATGCATTCTCATTCATGAGGCTGCACCATAGGCTATTCATTTAGGGTAGCTTTGTAAGACTTTGCCATTGCTGTGTGTGGGCTGGAAGATAACAGGGCAGACTGGCTACAAACTGCAGAGCAGTATATTATTTATCCATTTGCATGCAGCCCTACAGCTCATATCATGGCAGAATTGGCTGGCTTTGTCTGGCTATGCTTCTAGTAGGTAGGAAGTGCTGGAGAATCAATTCCTCCCAGAGCAGCCTCAAGCAATGGCTGGTGGGAGCTGGTGCACAGATACTGGAGCTACTTCTCTCTTCAGGAAGGTGACTCACTCTACATTCTTTCCCAACTTATCCAGCAAGATCAGTCTCAGCTGCTCACACTGGTCACTTGCTTGATGCTGTCCTGTCCTGTGTTTAGTCACTCAGTTGTGTCAGACTTTTTGCAACCCCATGGACTCTAGCCCACCAGGCTTCTCTGTCCATGAGGATTTTCCAGGCAAGAATACTGGAGTGGGTTGCCATGCCCTCCTCCAGGGGATCTTTCCAACTCAGGGATCAAACCCAGGTCTCCTGCGTTGCAGGTGGATTCTTTACCCTCTGAGCCACTATGGACACCTAAGAATACTGGAGAGGGTATCCTACCCCATCTCCAGTGGATCTTCCTGACCCAGGAATTGAGCTGGGGTCTCCTGCATTGCAGGTGGATTCTTTACCAGCTGAGCTACCAGGAAAGCCCCATTTGCTTGATACAATATCCTTTATTCACTGTCTTTCATATCCTATCTTGCATTTTCCTTCCTCTCCTACACATAGTAATTTCCTGGGATCAATTCCCAAATAAGCACTTTTAATTGAATCCTTGTCTCAGGGTCTGCTTCTGGGGAATCCTTGACTATGAGAGCACCCAACTGTACCTAAAACAAAATCAGGCTTCCCAGTGGTCAGCTATTCCCCATTAGAGAAGAATCAGGGCCCCACAATTCTTTGCTTATCCTTGCCAGTGATCTCACACATGAATGGTGTTGCACATGCCTTTGAGGGTGAAAGTACCAAATGGGCATCCTTTTCTAGACAGCAATATTGGCAGTAAATATAGTTTTGAGGATGCTTATCATTCTTGGTTTACTTTCATTTCTAGAAATGCTTTTAAGAGAACAGATGAGAGACTGTGCAGTATTTGATGCTTTGCAGTGAAGCTCTGTCTTTAATGTCAGAGAAATGGAAGCAACCTAGGTATCAATAACAGGGTAGGTGGAAATGAGAACACACTCCTATAATGGCATATATTGTCATCATTAAAAGCGTGTTAAATATTAATATATTTTGATAAAAGAAGTTGTTGTTGTGAGGTGCAAAGGCAAGTCATAAAGCAATCAACAGAGTATGGTCTTCTTTATTGTCAGTTTTGTAGTAGATAAAGGAAATTTCTGGTTTGGCTTAACCCCTGCATAACTCAATGCCTGCTTGACTCTTCAACACATCTTACTGGACCCATTTGAGACCCACATTCCAAGAGTAAACTACAAATGCAGATGGCATATTCCATACCATACTCTAGTGGTAATCACCCATCCCATAGTGATTTTTCAATCCCCTTCTGCCGCCAATCACAAGGAGCCTTTTGATTCCTCCCTTATTTGGGGAAGACTTCCTCCTCATTGTGGTCTGTCTGGCTCTCACACTCTGCATCAGTGGAGACCAGCTGACCTCTATCCTGATGCAGCTTTCTTTGCTCATTGGCCTAAACAGAGACCTTTCTGGGGTTTTAGTTATTCTGTGACATATTTGAATGTAATTTCTCATTAGTTGTAGTCAAACATGTATTACCTACGAGTCTTCTCTGACTACCTTTTGCATGCCATACACATGTAAATATGTACCATTGAGTTACTGACCCCAGGGGACAGAGGACCTTGAGGAATTGATTTGAATTAGAGCGAAAATTCTTCTACCTCTGACCTTGTCTCCATCTGTTTGCTCTTTTACTTTTTTCCTTCTTGCATTAGGTCCCAGCTGAGCTATAGGTATGAGAGTGGAAGAGATGATTCAGCCATCTTCAAGGAGAGTCTTTTGAAAGTGGCAGGTCTGTGAGTAAGACTTGGGATATAAATAAAAACAAATAGTCCAGAGTTTATTCCATGACTGGGTATATGAGAGAGATATAGTCAGAAACATTTCAAGCCACCTAAGCTAACCTTGCCAATTAACAGCTGAGGGAGAAAGCCCAAGAAAGTGCTACACGATTTTCTAAAGTCTAGCAGTTAATGGAGAAGGCAATAGCACCCCACTCCAGTACTCTTGCCTGGAAAATCCCATGGATGGAGGAGTATGGTGGGCCACAGTCCATGGGGTCACTAAGAGTCTGACAGGACTCAGCGACTTCACTTTCACTTTTCACTTTCCTGCATTGGAGAAGGCAATGGCAACCCACTCCAGTGTTCTTGCCTGGAGAATCCCAGGGACCTGGGAGCCTGGTGGGCTGCCGTCTATGGGGTCACACAGAGTTGGACACGACTGAAGCAACTTAGCAGCAGAAGTTAATAATAATGAATAAGAACCATAGAGTATTTGCATTAAGTGGAATCTCAAAGCTTTTCTATTTATTTACTCGGGGGAGAAGCTGCCTCTCACTGCAACCTCTTGTTTATTTTTAAGGAGGAAAGAGTAGGTAGGTTTTCATTAAAGTCATTTGTGAGCTGGAGGAACCATTTTGAGAGGACTGAGTCTAAAACCAGGCTATGGCCTCCGATGACCTGCAAGACATTTGAAAAATACCAAGCCTCACAACTCACTCATTACAAGTTCTGATTACACAAGTTTGAGGTGGGGCCCAGGGAGATGTGGGCTTCTCTGGTGGCTCAGACAGTAAAGAGTCTGCCTGCAATGCAGGAGACCCGGGTTCCATCTGTGGGTCAGGAAGATCCCATGGAGAAGGGAATGGCTACCCACTCCAGAGATTCCTTGGACAAGGAATTCTGGTGGGATCCTGGTGGGCTACAGTCCATGAGATTGCAAAGAATTTGATACAACTGAGCAACTAACACTTTCACTTTCAGGGAGATGTATTTTAAAGTTTTTACCCAGGTAATCCTCAAGGCAGCAAAATGTTAGACTCTGGTTGACAAAGCTTTGGGCCATCTGGGGCCTAGAGGACAAGAGAGGTGGGGAGTGAAAATAGGAGATTTACTCACAGAATATAGGCCACTTCTCCCTTCCAGAACAAATTCATTATCCACCCTGGTTGGGACATGCTCTCTTAAAGGAGGAAATAGAATCTACACCCTTGTAGGAATTTTGCCAGTTAGGGTGGAGATGAGTTTGGGGGCTGGTACACAGTCTTCAAGTTCTCTAATATGATAAACAGAAACAGACTCACACACAGAGAGAGCAAACTTCTGGTTACCAAAGAAGAAGGGAGGGGAGGGATGAATTAGGAGCTTGGGATTAACAGATACACACTACTGTATATAATAGATAGTCAACAAGGACCCACTATGTGGCACAGGAAACTGTAGTCAATATCTTGTAATAATTTAGAATGCAAAATAATCTGAAAAGAATATACGTATAGAAGACCAAATCAGTCAGTTCTAAAGGAAATCAACCGTGAATATTCACTGGAAGGACTGATGCTGAAGCTCCAATACTTTGGCCACCTGATTCGAAGAGCCGAGTCATTGGAAAAGACCCTGATGCTAGGAAAGATTGAGGGCAAGAGGAGAAGGGGACGACAGAGGATGAGATGGTTGGATGGTATCATTGACTCAATGGGCATGAGTTTGAGCAAACTCTAGGAGATAGTGAAGGACAGGGAAGCCTCGAGTCCTGCAGTCCATGGATCGTAAAGAGTCAGACACAACTGAGTGAACATCAGCAACATGTTTGTGGTTGATTCCCAAGTAGATCAAACAGTAAAGAGTCTGCCTGCAGTCCGGGAGACATGGGTTCATTCTCTGGACCAGGAAGATCTCTGGAGAAGGGCATGGCAACCCACTTCAGTATTCTTGCCTGGAGAATTCCATGGTCAGAGGAGCTTGGTATGCTACAGTCCATGGGGTCGCAAAGAGCTGGACATGACTGAACAACTTCAACTTTCATACATATATATGTGTATATGCATATATATAACTGAATCACCTTGCTGTACACCTGAAACATGGGAAATCAGCTATGCTGCTAAGTCACTTCAGTCATGTCCGACTCTGTGCAACCCCATAGACAGCAGCCCACCAGGCTCCCCCGTCCCGGGGATTCTCCAGGCAAGAACACTGGAGTGGGTTGCCATTTCCTTCTCCAATGCATGAAAGTGAAAAGTGAAAGTGAAGTCGCTCAGTTGTGTCTGACTCTTAGCGACCCCATGGACTACAGCCTACCAGGCTCCTCCATCCATAGGATTTTCCAGGCAAGAGTACTGGAGTGGGGTGCCATTGCCTTCTCCAAAATCAGCTATACTTCACTTTTAAAAAATGGAAATAGAATTATCAGCTGGAATCTGTTTCTGTCCAGAGTGAGTACCCAGTTGGACTTGGCTCTTTGCCTTACACGGAATGGAGTGAAAACTCTTTACCATTTTATTTAAAAGTGAAAGCACTTTACCATTTTATTTAAAAGTCTTCCCCTCCTTTCTCTCCAATATAGGCTCAAATCACAATTTTGTCTCCTTTTTTAGTAAAAAACAAAACAAAACAAAAACAAAATGGGGGCTTGACTATTTGCTAAGACTGACAGATTTTCCTCATGATTTATTTGATTAAAGACACAGGAAACTTTGAGGAGTCCTGCTGATGGTTTCTTCCCATATTTGAATGAAACACAAAACAAAAAGCTTCAAGCGCCAAGGAGTAGGCAGGTATGTTTATGCTGATGCTATCTATAGCTGCTATTTATTTGGTTGTTAGGGAATGGGTTGCGTCCTGCTGCGAACTTTGAAATTATGGAACTTTAGGAGGAATGTTAGGCTGAAATGCTCTTTCACTGTCTTCTCATTCCAGCCTTGACCACTTTGGTCCTTGAACCAGTCATGTCCCTAGAATCATAGTGAGCCTGGATTAGAGCTTCCGTCAGTGGGCAAGCCAGAGACCCCAGCTATCTGGGAGCCCTTGTGGTTTTGAAGAGAGGATGTGAGGCCTCCAGGCCAGGGATTGACAGACTTCTTCATGAAGGGCCAGAGAGGCAACACCTTCAGTTTTGTTGGTCTCTGTCACAATGACCAACTCTGCGTGGCAGTGGGAAAACATGGGTGTGTGCTCAGTTGCTCAGTCGTGTCTGACTCTTTGCGACCCCATGGACTGTAGCCCACCAGGCTCTTCTGTCCATGGGATTTTCCAGGCAAGAATACTGGAGTGGGTTGCCATTTCCTCCTCCAGGGGAATCTTCCTGACCCAGGGATTGAACTGGTGTCTTTTGTGTCTGCTGCATTGGCAGGTGGATTCTTTACCACTGAGCCACCTGGGAAGCCCAGTGGGAAAGCAGCCATGGAAAATAATTGGCTGTATTCCAGTAAAACTTGATTTACAAAAACAGGTGGCTGGATTGGGCCATGGTTCACTGACTTCTGGTATGGGACATTTGAAACATTCACAGTTAATGTACAGAGGGACAGAATAGTAAGTATGCTCACTAGACAGGTCTGGTTTTGAATCCTAGATTGTCCACTAACCAGGAATGTGATCTTGGACTAGTTACTGAAGTTAGCAATAAAATGCTAATAAAATCACCACCTTGTGGGGTGGTGGAAAGAGGGCTGGTTCAAGTCCTGGACTGATCTTCAATCACTTGTAGTAATCTGGCTAAGGTATTTTCTGAGATGTTTCTGAGATGAAACATGCCTGTTTTCTAGAGTTTCTAGAAATTAGACTTCAGCTGCGGGGGCCCGTGGGCCATACTCAGCTAACTGATACATTTTTAATTGGCTTAAATAGTTTTTAAAGACATAAGCAGCACCGTGTATGAGGGTTTTTTGATA
Organism: Bison bison bison; assembly: GCF_000754665.1. Taxonomy (NCBI): domain Eukaryota; kingdom Metazoa; phylum Chordata; class Mammalia; order Artiodactyla; family Bovidae; genus Bison; species Bison bison. Next base: position 203,107 of record NW_011494602.1, on the reverse strand, counting down.
TATTGTATGTTTTCATTTATCTGAGATGACTACTGTGCTGTCTTTTGATTGAATACTTTCACATTTTAAAATTTCCTACTTGTCATCTATAGGTGTTTAGATTTATGACCCCTTTATGGAAGGAGTCAAAAGTCTTGTCAGACTCGGAAAAGAATGTGGCTCTCCCACTCTCAGAGGATGATGTCAAATGTGTTTTTAGTGTATGTTTCTGTGGAACTAGCCCCACAAGACACAGTGGTTTGAAAAAAGTCATGCGGGACTTCTGAGTCTAGGAGTTAGCCAGGCTGCTCTGCTGATGCGGGTTGGGTTCGGCTGATCTCCCTGGGCTCTCTCTCATGCTTAGCTGGGGGAGGGCTGGGGTAGGTCTGCCTCAGTATCACTCTACTCTCCTGTATGTGTCTCGTAACACTCCCACAGAACAGTGGAGGCGTGTGCTGAGGGAAGAGGGAAGGCAGATACTGTGCTTTTACAAGTGTCTGCCTGCGTCTGGTTTGCAGCTCTCCCATTGGCCAAGACAAGTCAGGTGGCCAAGCCCAGAGTCAGTGCGTGAGGTCACTACCAAAGTCACAGGGAGAAGTGCAAAACTGGGGCTATTAATGCCATAAATCTTTCACAAACAGGAAGGCAATGGTTTGTATGAGAGGAATGGAGGCACCATTATTCTCTGTCAATTGCTGAAAAATGTGGTACCTTCCCCTAGTCAAAGACAACAGTGAGTATGGGTGTTTGAGTACATGGTGTGTATGGAAGAGATGATGTCTCATCTTTTCTCTCTCCCTCCTAAAACAAGAGTGAAGAGAGCTTTGGAGACCTTTGAGAAACTTTTCTATTAGTTCTTTTGGGAACTGTAAGACGATGATTTTTAAGGACACTGTCAACTGGTATCTTTTGCCAAATAAACACAGCCTTCCTTTTTGACATCTTGATTTTAACATCAAGAGCTGCCTGAATTCTTAACTTGGAATTCATTTTTAGAAAGTTGGCCATTTCTTTCTTCCTGGCACAAGCCAAGAGAATACACTTATTTTAAAGGTGAGAGTGAATTTTAAGAAGAAACATAGATTGGTTATGCTTGCAAAGTAGAAATTGTGAGTTTTTCAGAGACCTGTGTTCAAGTGGTGATAGTATAGTAAAAGATGTGGATCAATACTGAGTTTGTAAATCTTTTCCTTTGCACACAAATGATGCAGATCAAGTCCCATAGGAAGCACTGAGATAACATTCTGAAGGCTGAAATGCTGAGACTACATATCACTTTATTTTTTAGAAGATAACTTAGGGAACACTGAGGAAAAAACACATTTTTTCCAAAGCACTGTGTCTGACTTTTTAATGGAGATAAACAGTGCCAGAGAACAGAACTCTCAGTCCATCTTTCAGCCACTAGGTTGGCTAAATGCTTAAGCTCACAGGAGAATAACGAGAAGAAGGCCACGCTGAGAAAGCTGAGTCCGCTCGATGTCAGAGCAGAGTCCACTGGCCTGACGATGAGTTCCTTGACACGCACAGTGAGGTCCATGGACGTCACATCACCTGAAGGCTTATCTCCACCCACCCTTGACTCCACCCGGACCTGCTAAATCAGTTGGCATTTTCTCAAGACTTGAGGGATTTGTGTGCACAGGAGTATTTGAGGAACACTGGTTCATCATCAATCATGATATAAATTAGAGGCTACATCTGGCTTTAATAGAAACATCTTTAATAATGATCCTGGATCTATTATCATTGGGCCTCCTTTTTTACATCCATCTGAAATGGAGCAAGACCTTATGCCTTATGGTCCTTCCCCCAGCCCACCCCACCCCATGTCCTCTCCCTGCCTTTTGTCTGTGGAAAAACTTTAGCCAAAGAATAAGTTTAATCAGAGAAGAGAGAAAATGCAGAAACAAAGGAAAGCATTCAAATAGGACAAAACAATAGTTTGGACAGTAGGCAAAGTCAGGGATCATTAGTTCCTCCTCAAGGGCTAGAGATAATATATTGAGCCATGTCCTGTGAGCTGTCTTGTAGATACTGAAACCCCCACCCAGGTGGAGAGGTTAACTACATGATGACCAGACTGTAGCCGTGACATAAACTGCTGTAATTCTGAGAACTGGCCTCAAGGAAATGTGAACAAAATGACCCTGGAACTGAAGATTAACCGTACCTAAAACAATCAAGATGCCGCTGTTCAGACCACCAATGACCAATTTCAAGCTGACTGTCAGAGCTGCCTGTACTGTTTCTACATGTAGCCCCTTCCCTTAGCCTGTAAAAACTTGCCCACTGGTTGTCAGGGGAAAGGAGTCAGCCTTTGGACAGGAGTCCCCCCACTCTCCCCCAGTTGCTAGCTTCCAAAATAAAACAAACTTTGCTTTCCACCAACCTGACTCTTCTGGCTTTGGAGCGGCAAGCAGCCAGACCCGACCTTCAGTTACATGTCTAATGGGGACTCGTACCTCTCTTGTATGTTTTCCAAAGAGGGTGAGGCCACCAAGCTGTGGCTCTGGTAAGTACTTTGAAACAAGTGAAGAGACATAAATGTTGGGTCTAATTTTTTAAGGAAGTACTTGGATCTAAACATCTCAGTTCAAGTCTTAGATGCTGAGGAAGCTAATGGGACCAAGAAATGCTGTTCTACCTTCATGATGCCATGTATATCCCACTGCCCACCCTGGGAGCTGGCATTCTAGTCACTGTGTCTAGAATCTGCTCCATCTGTCAGTGATGAACCCTGCCTTCAAAGGTGGATCTGAACACCTGTCACTTGATTCCCTCTGAGATTTTGTGACTGATAATGTCCTCTGACGGGCGGCTTCAGCATCACCCAGGGTGTTGTTGGAAATGCACTGCTTCTAGCTGGATGCCCATCTACTGAACTGGAACCTGCAATTTGGTGAGACCTTCCCTAATTCTTGGGTAAATTAATGTTAGAGAAACACTGATCTAAGTGAATATTTCTCAGCCTTGGCTGCACGTTAGAATTCACTGTTGTTGTTCAGTTGCTAAGTCGTGTCTGACTCTTTTGCAACTTGGACTGTAGCCAGGCTCTCTGTCCATGGAATTTTCCAGGCAAGAATACTGGAGTGGGTTGTTATTTCCTTCTCCAGGGTATTTTCCCAACTCAGAGATTGAACCTGTGTCTTCTGCATTGGCAGGTGGATTCTTTACTACTGGCACCCCCTGGGAAGCCAGGAATTCATTGGGGGTTTTAAATACCTGCTAAGTCACTTCAGTCGTGTCCGACTCTGTGCGACCCCATAGATGGCAGCCCACCAGGCTCCCCCTGTCCCCGGGATTCTCCAGGTAAGAACACTGGAGTGGGTTGCCATTTCCTTCTCCATTTAAATACCTAATATTCTAATATAAATGGCTTTAGAGTGGGATTGACCCCCGACATCTGTATGTTTTAAAAACTTCTAGATGATACTTTGAGATACAATTTGGGGGTGCAAAATGAGACCCAGATGAAGGCCAGGAAGAATAAAAAAAATACAAGGTTTAGAACTATTTGGCATTTGAAGTGAATTGGAGTTCAAATGTAAGAAGAGTAAGAAAAAGAAGTGATGGCAGACAAAGAAAGTGGAGGCAAGTGAAATCCAAATTGTGGTAATGGCAGAGGAACTTTGGGCAAATGCTAGACCCCACGTTCAGTGTTAAGTTATATGTGCTGCTGTGATATTAACCCTTCTATCATCTGGGAACTGTAGTAAAGGCGACAGGTGGTTGGCTTGGTTTTTGGGAAATAAGGAATAAGAGCAGCACCCAATGCCTGAGTTCATATAGAAACTCATTACACCACGCATTAAGACTGGTGTGATGATGTAGGTTACAGACTCAGGGTGCCTGATTAGATTTTAAATTTCAGATAAAGAATGAAAACCTTTTTAGTATAAGTGTACACCATGGAATATTTGAAATATCTGAAATTTAAATTTATCTGTGTGCCCTGTATTTTTATTTGCTCAAGCCAGCAACCTTATCATGAACTTGAAACTCATTCAAGAGAAGTAGCTGAGGGCCAGAGGCCATCATGAGAATGTTAGTATTGAGTTGGGTAGAGGCTTTGGCAAAGACATTGGACTTAAAATGATCTGAGACATCTTACCTACATTTGGTTTGAATCAGAACCAGATGTATTCAAATCTTTATTCTCCATTTTTCAGTTTTCTTGCATCTCTCCACTTTCCCCTCTCCTGTTCACCTTTGCCTTTCTTTTGTTTGTTTTGTAAAGTGAACTTTTTCTTGACTTGCTGTATGTTGTTTTTTCCCAGCTTCCTCCAGTTTTAGCTAAAGCACAGCTCTGATTCTTCCAGTCAATTCAAATTCCTTGGTATTTTCGGACTGGCTCTTATTTATTTACTGTCTTCTATGGCACTGCAACACTGGGGATTGGGCCATAATTTTACATTTCTAAAGTTCTCTTGTTCTTTGCTATTTGGTGATAGACCCCAGTTTCCTGCAGGCAAGAAAAAGAGTCAGCTCAGGGTGGTGAGAAACATCTGGGGGTGGAGCGGAAAACAACAGCAAAATGAAAACAAGAATGCTGTCTGCAGCCAACTCCCACCAACAACCCTCTCTCCCTGTGCAGTCTACAAAGAGCTTTCTCAGATGGAGTGGTGAGCAGGCAGGGGAACTCTCTCAAAGCCACCAAGTCTGTTGATGTAGATTTTATTTTCTTTTGAAAACTACCTGAAAAATAGCCTTGTGAAGCATCTTTCAAGAGTTACCCCAAACTGTGGGCAAGCTCGGGTGGTAACGGAGGTGCAGAGAGAACAGAGGGCAGGCACCCTGGCATCTTCTTTCCTTGCTTGTTCCACAAAGAGGAAAGAGAAGGAGAAAGGAGTGAGACAGCCAAGTGCTTCTGAAAATGTCTTGTTTAAACCAGCAGCAGCAGCAGCAGCACCCTGAAACTTAATGAGAAATGCAGAATCTCTGGCCTGCAAACTCAGAAACTCCAAGTGGGTCCAGCAATATGTTTTTAACAAGTCCTCCAGGTGATTCCAACATACACCAAAGATTGAGAACCACTAAGACAGACAGTTTTACCTCTTCACCCTCAATAAGAAAACCTCATCTCTGTTGCCAAGTGCCACTGACTTCATCTTGGAGATGAGGATTGCCCAGATGTGCAGGGCTGGGCTAGGGAGATGAAGGCCGAGGCTTCCTTTTGCCTAGGGAAGCTTCTTCTTTAGTTGAGTAATAATAAGAAAGAGTGGCCAGGTAAGGACAGAAGAAAGAGTGCAGCCTCATCTTCTGGGATCGCGGTTT